>NW_024352149.1:686087-833295 GCF_902729225.1 Pteropus medius
AGAAAGTTTCAGTAATTTGTGCTGATGACATGGATTCCAGCTCCACGAGCGTTCACGGTTTTGTTTGGGAATCTCTGGTGCATTTCTGTACATGTCCCGCTCTTGTTTGAGCTTGTCATGTAATAAATCTACCTTTATGCCCCTCTTATGTTTCTCCTCCTTTCCACAGTTTTAATCACTTTGCCCTCTCCGTGTTTTATAAGACCATCACTGAACACCGGAGGCTGCACATGGCTCAGCCTTCGAGTGGTGCTTCCAGAACTTGGCAGTGATTCTCACTGGCTTTTGCCCATCAAGCTCATCTAGGTCTCCTAACAAATATACCTCCAGTTTCTAATCACTATCAACTCTCCAGACCCCTAAACTCACTTCCCTCATTCTAGAAGAGGAAACATATAGGACCCACTGAAGAACTCTATTTTCCCTCATTGTCATTCCTCAAATGACATCCCTGTAGCTTCTAATTATTCATAACCCATTTTCTCCCTGAAGCCTTGCCAAATCTGAACCCTTATGCTTTCTTCTTTTTGCCTGCTCCTACTTGAAATAGGACAATGTCTAATGTTATTTGCCAAAAGACAAATATAGCTATAAATCCTTTACGAATCCATCAGTTTTATTCCTCTGATAGACTGAGTTTATCTGAGATGTGCATAGTGGGTAATTAATAAATATTTATCTGTCTATTAAATAAATAGGCTGTTGGGATGAAAATACTATTAAATGTTGTTTTAGAATAAATGCTGTCATATCGATCATTTGGTTTTGCTGTCATATTTATCACGTATCTTTTGGTTGTCTCCTAAGACTATAAGGAAAGTCCATCAATTTTTCTACACTCATATTTTGAAACACTCTTATTTGTTGTATTACATAAAAAAAAAAAAAGGTATGTGGAAGTGGAGAAAGTCCCCTGGACTGACAGTAACGAGACTGACTTTTTCTTGACCAAACTAGTTGAGTGACATTGAATAAGTGACCTCGAATAACTTCTCTGAGCCAAAGTTTCTAGTATAAATTGGGGGTACTGAACTCGATGATTTCAAGGCTCCTTCCTGTTTACACTAAATGATGTTAATTACAACGGGGCTACACAACACTTAGAGATGTTCAGGAGGTCACCTGAATGGCATCCTGCACTTCTAAATATTCATTCCATCTGGCCTCTCTAATGTCCTCATCACCAGCATGTACAGCATCATTATGCTGTTCCCAGGAATGCTGAAACAGCATCCTCACGCAAAGAAGCAATTTTCACAAGGAGCCAGAAAGGGTTTTTGGATGTGATGATTAAACTATCATAGCTGAACTTTATAGTATTCTTCAGAAAAATATGACTTTCAGTTTGATTAAAAACTCAAATTTCAGGTGACCTTGGGTGAATGCTATCAAGTCCACGGACAGGAAGATGAATACTTTCAAACTTCAAATTGACAAATGCCAAGAAAATATACACGTCAAAAAGAGGCAGATTCATTGTTAATTTTGCATCATTCTTTATGCTTCTTTCTATGGTCAGTATATAAATCAAAGACAAGAAGTCCGTAATCTGGATATCTTATTACTATAGTATGCTACAGTTTCTAAATTCAAACCTAGGGTTAGTCCATAGAAAACTGAGTCCATGGAATACTCATATGTTTGACAGAAAAGACAAATGAAATCTACCTGCTGCATATATATAACATGAGCACAATGGGGAGGATGCACAAGTTTTAGAGGCTAAATTATGCTGAAGAAATATTTTGGGTATTTACAGAGGACTTGATCTTGCTTCTGCACAGTACGAGAGAGAGCCCTACAGCACTTGTGTGTGGAACCTCTGTCTCCTTCCGAGGGCCCTTTATAATCGACATGCATTACAGGGAAGGAGAGAACCCCACGCTGGGTTTGACTCTCTATTTAACCCTCACCTTATCTAACCTATAAATAACATCTTATTTATACAAGTGTATATATCTTGTATGTTTTGCCTAGCTCAATGGCACTATAGGTTAATATTGCTGCAGTAAATCCGGTCCAATTCCAGCCATTTCTGGCACTTTCTTATGTTATATATTCTGTGATCTAAAAGTCTTTAATAAACAAAACTCTGAAAATGAGAGTTGGAGGTTTCCCAGTTAGAACAGAGACGAATTCATGGTCCTCAAATTAGTTCTAGATCTGGAGTTGTTCCTTTTTTAGTATTAATCAATTCAATTGACTTTTTACATTAACTTTTGGACCAGACTATGGAATTATGCAGATGCTTTCATGTAGACAGTCTTTCCACCAGACCCATACACTTAGTTTAACTCTTCATTTAGATCTATGACATGTTTCCTCTTAGCCACACACACAACTCTAAATACAATATGCATTGATGCTCTATATAGACTTTTAAGAGTTAAGAGTCTGCTTAAAGTTAAACTTTATTTCTTTATATTTGTCCCTTTTTTTAACTAGGAATTTACACTTTGTGCCCAATCGAAAAACTCATTTGTTCTAATACAATAGAGAAGTGTTGATTATCGATTATAAGTTTCATAATTTATAGCAGGTATTGTTGCCATTGGCTGACCATTCAATTTAGAACAGTTTCCTCTGGATGTTGGTGGGGGGAAAAAAAGTCAATTACTCCCATTATAAACTTCACGAGAGAAGACCGCCCGCATTGTAAGTAGTACAAAGGCTGGAGGAAT
Source organism: Pteropus medius (assembly GCF_902729225.1). Classification (NCBI taxonomy): domain Eukaryota; kingdom Metazoa; phylum Chordata; class Mammalia; order Chiroptera; family Pteropodidae; genus Pteropus; species Pteropus medius. Next base: position 688,769 of record NW_024352149.1, read on the forward strand.
GGCCACGCTTGGTTGCCTATACTCCTCTCTCTCATCAAAGCACTATATAAAGATTCTAAGACCAAAGGCTCAGATTTACTACTTGTTGTGAACCACATAATTACATTCCATTTAAAAATGTCTATATAAATTTTTAGTTTATATCAAGAAACTTATTTTTGGATTCAAATGATCATTTTTTAAATTCCTTGGCCGAGTTGAAGGTTTTTATAACATAACCCACACTTTAAAATAGGGTGGTAGATTGGTACAGTAAGTACCCACAACCAACCCCACCTCCCTATATCCATGCAGAGGAGAACCTCCTCCCACGTGGACTTTGGACCTTGCCATACGACTGGCCAGTAAGACATTAGTAAGCACACTGCAAGCAGAAGCTTGAAAGAGCTTGCCCTTTGGGCCAGACCTCATTTGCCTCTGGGAGCTCTTCCTCTGCTATGTGAACCTAGGTGAGACTCTGGGAGGATAGGAGGCTAAATTGAATATTAGAAATTCTGTGACTGAACTCAACAGATAATTACTGAGCTCTTAGCAAGTGCCAGTCATTTAACTATCAGCAATAAGTTAATTGATTACTGTAGTGGTATGACTGTCTGTCTCTGACTAAACTCTAAATTCCATGATGAAAGGAGCACATCTGCTTTCCTTACTATTGTATCTTCGGGGCCTGGCTCAATGCCTGGCACATAGTAGATACTTAACAAATAGTTGTTCAGTGAGTGAATACGTAAAGTATATGACACGTCCCTTGACCTGTATGAACCCAGCATCGAATTAGGGAACCAAACACTGGCATTGCTTGCTCTGATACTCTGTGACAAGTGTCTCACTAGAGATATAAACACAGTGGCAGGAGAACAGAGAAAAAGGATAATGAACTTGATCTGGGGGACTCAGAGAAGTTTCACAGAAAGTGCGTAGCCTTGGTATCTCCAGAAACGTGTAGTCTCAATTCAGTCATTCTCCCTTTGCCAAAGTACACCTACCTAGCTCTTCTTGGTCTGCATCAATAAGGAACTTTCTAGCCCTCCGTGCTTTATTTGGCTATTTTTACATTCTTGGCATTTTTTACATTCATGAATATGTGTGTCGCATGTATAATATTCAAGGAAAACATACCATGCAAAATTCACTCTCTAGGCTAGTGTTGCCCCTTGTGTCCACTGGGCTTAAAAAGAAAAGGAAAATTGAGGAGCCTCAGCATCTAAGAACAATGGGCTTAAACATGGCTAAAGTATTTCTGTGATTGCTTTATTTCATATCTCCTTATATCTATAATGGTGCTTTGGTCAATCTAAATCAAAACAATAAAGAAAATATATTCCTTATTTGGTCAACCTAAATCAAACAATAAGGAAAATATATTCTTTAACAAATAAGTAAATAATAGAGAAGTATATTCTCATTCAAAACAGAAGTCCTTAGGATGGAGATTTTAGGATCCATTCCCTATTTTTGTTCCATCTTGCTCTGCTATCCAGTCCGTCAGAATTGTTCTCAGACCAACTTTCCTCATGCTGCCTGGTGACTGCTACAATTCCAGCCATCACATACAAAATGAAAAAATCCAGGAGAAAAAGAGACTATCTTCCTTGGATACTTCTTTTAAAATCTGAAAATCTTACCTTCCTTTAAGATCTGAGACAATCCCCACCCTCCAGCCACCGCCCCCACCCTGCCACGTTTTCTTGGCCAGACTCGAGCTACTTAGCCCACACCTCAACTAACCGACCATGAAAAAGCAAACTTTAACTATTATATTCTTAAAAGTCTCAGGATTCCTCTTGACCTGGGGATGGGATTACCTTCCCCATATGGTAAGCTTGAGCGAGAGATAAGTCAGTGGAGGCTAGGGGTGGGTGGTGGGAGGTGAGGGGGGGTGGGGGGGAGGGGATAGGCAACCAATAGGGTCTGCTATACCGAAATACTCAAAGGTCCTATTGTTCTTGATTCTTCAAACATTCATTCATGAAAGCCCCATGCCTCAGCTGCAGAAAAGGGAGTAAGAGTGACAGACACAGAGAACATTCCTAAACAAGAACAGGGGTCTACTTGCTGGCTGTGTCCCAAATCTAGCCTCACAGCTTTTCCCCCAGGCACAGATTTGCTGATAGCTAAAGGATGGGACAGATGAAATACATTCCCCTTCTACATGAAACAACATCGCCCCACTCCCATGCACTGAAATGAAATAGAGAATTAGCAACAAGGTGAACTTGAGCTGGAAGATTAATTCCACACAAGAATCTGGAATTCATGTGGTATTTTTAGCTAGAGATGGTAATAAGAGATTTAAATTGCTCTCAGATGAAGCTATGTTATACTGCCTACGTGTTGGAGGCTTTTCACAAGTACAACTTTTTCATAAATGAATTAATTTTGAACGAGTGTGGCATATAATAAATCCCTAATTTACCCAGATCGGCACTGATGTGATCATGGAGAGTCTGTTTCCACAGTATTTTAGGCTGTTTTTTATTTTTTTTCATTTGTTACTTGGTGCTGGATAAACAGATTTTTCAGAAATTTCCACCTGTTTTCTACAGAGCATCCTGTTTTCTACAGAGCGCCATTATTACACTCAGGCTATCAAACACTGCTAAACAAAAGAAACCCCCAAATTATTCCTCCAAGTATTTAAAAACTGATGTGAATATTTGACATCTAATTTTACTATCTAATAGAAAGAGAAAAAGAGGAAGATAATAGCTGGAGAGCCTCCGTGAGATAGAAAACTTCTGATTTTCCTCATAACTGTCTGGAAGTTGGACCTGAATAAGCGATGAGAAAATCCTTGTTAGAAGAGTTTATGTTGAGGTAGATAAACACGGTAAAGTAACAGAAAGTGAAGTTGGAAACAAGAGGAAGAGCCGCGGGTTTTAGAAGTCTGCGGTTGATTCCGGGCTTGGGGTTATCCTGGAGAGGTGGAGTGAAACCCAGTCCTTGCCAACAGGAACACCAGCCTCCGAGGCCGGTCTCAGTTAGGCCTCAGGTCCCATCTGGACCACTGAAGTGCAGGGGCTCATCACCCACCATACCGCCACAGCAGGCCCCTGCCAGAGACTGTATCTCTGAAAACAGAGCTGCTCAAGTCTATCCAAAGGCTGGCTGAAGAATGTGATACATAAAAGAATTTGTTTGAAGGACGCAGAATCCATAATTTCTCTGCACTCTCTGGATTTTTAGTCTTGGATCAAGTTGGGTCATCACAAAGCTATTCATTCAGGCATAATTTCTTGGCACCATCAAGCACTGATTTGATCAAGTGACATTTTGTCATCATGTCCTTGGTGGTTATCAAGAGACACTATCAGATAGAGAATCATCAAATCTAGTTCTGTGTTTGTGATAGGGATGTAATTGACCACATTGTCTCCTAAATTTCTAATTTTTTCCTCATCTCTGGGCTCTTATTTCTTCTAACTTGATATGTAATTATCTCACTTAATTTCTAAAACAACCTATTACCATGAATACAAGTAGTCCCATATAAAAAATGAAAAACATGAGAATTAAAGGGATTAAGTGATTCATCCAAGATCAGTTGCAGAGCTGGTATGCAAACCAAAATTCATGCTAATCTACTACACTATCTGAAAAACTAGCATATTTCTGCTTCATGGAAAATGAGAACTGGGTAATCACTTACTGACTCCTTTTTCCGTTGACTACCAGAAAATTCAGAGTAAAGGTTATTCGACCACAGCACTATTTTGAAACTTGTGGTCGATGTTGCAGTTTCTATTTTAATTTATATTTTGCATGGTCCTGATATATTTTCATTTACATTTTATCGTTTTACTTTACATCTTCTATAAATGAACTCTTTCCCTTTCTCTTGCTCTCCCCTTCTGCCCCCACCCCCATATCTAGCCCAATACATAACAAAGATGCAATAACTCTTGATTGCCTGATCATTTATTACTATGGTCCAGTATTAACATCTTCAGTGACCACCACTTTATTTGGAAAGTAAATATACACTATTTTTGCATTGATGGTTGTTTTTGTTTTTTTTTAGTCCCTGCAATCTCACCTTTAATATGAAAAAAAAAACCCCACAAAAAAAACACCAAAACTGTTTTTTTGAAACTACTACCAACTATATAAAATATTTGGAAATGATGACCATCTCTGAGAAGAGTCTGCTTATTGTCTACCTAATAGCTATTCTTCCTGTCACCCTAATAGAATCATGGTCTCATTCTATGTAACAATATACCCAGCTAAAAATATTCACCTTCTTAGATTCATTTGAAGGTGACCAAGTGACCAAATTCTGGCCATTCATTCAATAAATGAATGAGATATAAATAGATATTGCTGAATGGGCCTTTTGAGAAATATCTGAATAATGGACAGACTTATTTGGCATCCTTTTTCAATTCTTTGCCTTGATGTTCAATTCCTTCCTCCTTCTTGGAACACAGAAGCCAGGAGGTGCAGCAGCCATCTTGTAACCATGAAGAAACAAGCATGACAATCACCATACAAACTAATCTACAAGCTCATGAAGATGGCTAATGTAGAAAGAGATAGATCTCCAATTGCATCTCTGTGCCATTATATCAGACCTGGACCGCTTATTACATAAAATAAATAAGCCTCTTCACTTTTTTAGGCCACTGCATTTATGTTTTCTGTTGCTCTCTGCCAAATGCATTTCTCATTGATACAGGCCTTTCCCTTTTTAATTTTTTGATGATTTTATTAATTTTAAAAAATGGTCCCAGGTATTATTATCCTCCGAGAAAATCAAGAGCAGTCATGATGAACAGAGATCCAGGTCTCACGCTATTCCTTTTGATTCTGCAGGACATAACACTGCAGTAGCAACACCATTTGCTTAAAAAAAAAAAGAAAAATCCTATGTCTATGATCAAAATATGTCACCAGGAAGGTTCTCATAAAGTATGACTGCTTTCTTTCTTCAAGCGCTTTAACTTTAAAAAAAACTTCATTTAACAGATGCTCTCTTTTCTGGGTAGTTTATGAAACATGTATGGTTGGAAGTCAAAGGGAGCTGACTAAGGAGATCTGTTTGTTATGAACATCCGTCAAGTGTAACCCACTGCAATGTTTTCAATCTGCTACGGTAAAGACTCCCTTCTGAAGGTATGCAAGGTTTACTTTTAAACACACACACACACACACACACACACACACACACACACAACACTAATTTGCTCAGAAATACATCTAAAGACTCCTTCAATACACATGTGCCCTCTCCCAACTTTACTGTAGGCGCAGTTAGTATACGTCTGTATACTTTGCACTTGGAAGATTATGTGGTCAATAAACAATTTTTGACCTAGTTCTGTGTGTTGTTCTTAAGGCCAAACTTTGTTCTCCAACCTATCACGGGAAGTGAGCTCGTCCAGAGGATCACAACATTGAAGACTGGAAATGCAATTTTATTTTTTTAGGAATTTACAAACAATTCCTGTGAAAGTTCAGAGGAATACTACGTGGTAAGTTTTGACGTAAATCATTCAGAGCTGGGACATGGAAATGATTCCCTTCTCCCTCCACCGGTCAATAAGTTCACAAACAACTGGCACCTTGGAAATCTTTGGAGAAAATTTGCTATAAACTCCCCTCCTCTCTCCTCCCATCCCCTCCCCTCCCCTCTGGTAGAAAGTGAACAACTCATTGTGAGCTGCAAATCTTTTATTTGCACTTGTCATTTTCTTTTTTTAAAAAAAGTGTTCTTTCTCACACCTGTTAGAATAGCTATAATCAGCAGGACAAGTAATAACAAATGTTGGAGAGGATGTGGAGGAAAAAGAACCCTCATACACTGCTGGTGGGACTGCAAATTGGGACGGTCACTATGGGAAACAGTATGGAAGGTTCTCAAAAACCTAAGAATTGATCTACCATAGGATCCAGCAATCCCTCTACTGGGTATTTACCCCAAAGACTTGAAAACTTATATCCATAAAGATATTTGCACACCGATGTTCATAGCAGCATTATTCATAGTGGCCAGGGCATGGAAGTAACCGAAGTGTCCTACGATAGATGACTGGCTAAAGAAGCTGTGGTACATATATACAATGGAATATTGTATTCCATTGAATACAATAGCCATAAGAAGAGATGAAATGCTGCCATTTGCAACAACATGGATGGACCTTGAAATAATCCTACTAACTGAAATAAGCCAGACAGAAAAAGTTGAAAATCACATGATTTCACTTATATGTGGGATATAAACCTAAAAGCAACAAATGAACAGGACAAACGAACAGAGACTCATGGACATGGACTATAGACCAGTGGTTAACAGAGGGTAGTGAGTGGGGAAGGAGGGAGGAAGTAGACAGGGTAAAGGGGGTCAAATATGGGTGACAGAAAGAAATCTATGGGAGGTGAACACAAAGTATAAATATATATATGCCTTACTGTTAAAGTGTACAGATGAAACTTGTTGGATTTTGTTAACCAATGTCACCATAAAAAAAAAAAATTAAAAAAAATAAAATAAATAAAAATTTAAAAAGTGTCCTCATCTGTTGAAAAAGCCTGGGCCCGTTTTTCCCCCATGAGTGGTAAAACGGCGCCTTGAACATCTGCGCCCTCAGACATGCCCCGTCCTTCCTGCTCACAACACACGTCTTTTCTTCACAGACGCTCTGGCCTTTCTTCAGGGGCCAAGTTAGCAGGACACAAATCAATCTCTCTTTCTCTCTCCTACACACAGAGCTCGAGTTCACAGAAATACATTTTTAAAGTCACGTTTAGTACGTAAGAAACCAAGAAATGAAGGCATGACACGTCAACATAGTTTGCATGGCTAATTCCAAAAAACTGCAGTAAAAGCTTTGAGTAAATGCAAAGCATCTGTTTCTGTAGGAGAAATTCGACGTTAGCATGAATCTAAGAAAAATCGAGATTTAAGAAATTTTTAAAAAATGCCCCATAGTAATAAAGCCTGCCAAAAAGCCATGCCCGCTTCTTATTTAGACTCTCAAAAACACTTGTTGCTCCTTCTTTCAGCCCAGCCCTGTGCACGAGCATGCAAATCCCCAGTTCATGCAGCCTCGCTGAAAGCCACGCACGCTTCTTCTTTCTGGGAGTGGAAAAAGTGCTGTTGGATTCGGGCCCGTTGCCCATAGGCCAAGCTCCCCTTCCGGAGGGGAGCCGTGAGTTACGGAGAAATAAATGTGTTTCCTGGAAGTCTGCCCCCGGCGTGCTGGCCAAGGGGAAATTCAGAATGTCTTCGCACACTAAGATACTGGATGGTTTCCCTTATGTTTGGGATTAAATTGGGGCCAAAGGTGTTGTGTTGCTTAGCTAAAATGCAGTGCATAGGAGGATGGCCAAATGGAGGAGCTGGTTTCTTCTTATATTAGGAATCGTGAAGCTGGCAAAACTGTTCTTCGGTGTCTCGCCCTCTACGTATCTTTCTATCCCTGCCTGAATTAATATTTACTACCTTCCTACTATGTGCCAAGGGATTCAGGGATGAAAGTGTTGACAGTCTCGTAGAAGATTCTGTGTGGAAAGGGCCATGATAGAGACCACTCCAAGGTGAGAGGGGTCATAAATGGGGACATCTAGCCCTGTTGTGGGAGTGCACAGCGTGGGGGAGAGGCTGGCAGAGAAGGGTTTATAGCAGGGGGCAGTAAACTTATATTGTAAAGGACTAAACTGGAAATATTAGGGGAAATATTTTAGGCCATAGAGGGCATATTTTATACGTCACGTTCTTCATATCACAGCCCTTTAAAGATGTAAAACCCATTCTCAGCCTGTAGGAGGTACATCAGGCTGATTTGGCCCTTGGGCCAGTGTGTTGACCCATCATCTGGAGGAAATAATACCTGTACTGAGTTCTTACAGATAAGACATAAAACTAACTACTGTTCAATAAGCACTGATATGTCAGGTCCTGGAACAGTTGCTCTATAAAGTTCATTTCATTTAATCATCATGATACCATTAGAGGGTTCTATTATTATCACTATTGTCCACCAGCAAGAAAACAGTGACATTAAATCACTTGTTCAAAGTCACAGCCCCGGAGTTCAGCTAAGATTGGAACCCAGGGTCTATCCAACTTGAAAATAGCCAAGTATAGGCCAAGTAGAGTTGTCTAGGTCGTACCCTCGACAAAGGCACCCAAAGAAGAGGTGTGAAGGGCTGAAATCTAGCCTGAGGCCAAGCCATGAGCTTGGGTAAGGAGCTGCATCCAGCCCAAGGAAGGGGAAGAGAGTGCATGTTTCTTTGCACAGAGGTACCACCTATTTACCAAGCTGTGTTGGTGAGGCTGCGTTGGTGAGGGGTTGGGAGGGTGTCTGTTTCTAACTCATTCAAAGACTATCATCCTTAGAACTAAAACTAGGAATAGCTAGGAGGGGATGGTAGGTTTTTGCCTAGATCTCTGAAATACAGAGCATGCCAACCCTTTAAATAATGGTTTAAAAAACAGTAAGATGCCATTTCATACCCACTAAAATGGCTAGAATTAATAAGGTGGACTATAATGAGTATTGACAAGGACGCGAATTAACTGAAGTAACCTCAGATGTCGTTGGTGGAATATAAAATGGTGCAGCCACTTTGGAAAACGGTTTGGCCATTTTTCAGAAAGTTAAACAGAGAGTTGCTATATGACTCTGAAATTCCACTCCTAAGTATGTACCCATGCTATTCCCCACCAAATCTTAGGCATGGATGTTCATAGCAGCATTATTTCTGATAGCCAAAATGTGGAAACAACTCCAAAATTCATTACATGATGATTTGATAAGCAAAATGTGGTATATCCACATAATACAGTTGAATAGTATTCTGCTGTATGAAGGAACTAAATACTTACGACATGCTACCACATATGCTAAGTAAAAGAAGCCAGATACAAATGGCCACATATTGTATGATTCTATTTATATGACACATCCAGAATAGGAAAACCATAGAAACAGAAAATAGAATAGTGGCCGCCAGAGGCTGGGGAGAGAGGGGGGAAGTGGGGAGTGACTGTCAAGAAATATAGCTTCTTTTGGGGGTGATGAATGTTCCAAAATTCTATAGTGGTGACGATTGTATAATTTCGTGAGCATACTAGAAATTACCGAACTACATACTTGAAAAGGGAGAGTTGCATGGTATATGAATTACATCTCACCTTTAAAAAATTGTGTACATTTATTTCTCTACCCCGACAAGAGGCTTTCCCGCTCTCTCTTAGCCACTCCTCTTTTATATCTTCGCTAACCTGAGGTTGTGTTTTCTGTTTGGGGTCCAAGTTACCAGCTCCAGCTCGGCTAATGCTGGGTACGGAAGGAGGGGAAATGGTGCCGGGCCATGCCTGGGTTGAGGTGGCAGCCAGTGCTAAGAAACATAATTAATCCCACATGGCTGCAGCAGAGAGTAGAGAAATGGGGCTTGGGTGGGGGCCCTGGGGACAGGTTCCAGACCATGGGGGTGGCACTCCATGACGGAGCTGGATGCTGGACATCCTTCATCCCCTTCTGTGCTTCCACCACCCACGACGCTGCTTCAGGCCCCTCCTGCTCAGGCAGCTTCTCATCCAGGAGTCCACGCAGGAGGGCTGAAGGCTCGAGGGGTCCCTCTTCCCAGGGGCATGTGTGTCTGTGTGTGTCTGTTCCAAAAGTGGACCAGAGAGAGAACAATGCTTAACTCTAATAGAATACCCTGTCCGTGGGGAAGTGCCAGGCACTGAAGAGCCCTGGAGAGGGAGAAATTTTGCTGGCTTCCCCTAGACACACCATAAAGGTCGAATACTTTTTCACAACAGACCCGCAAAACACTGTCTGTCCTATATGACTATAAAAGCAGTAGGAAAAGCAAGTTGTGACTGGTACTGGACCCAATGTTCACATCTTCTCCAGCTCTTGGAGAGTTTTCTGTTCATCTATGTATTAGTGTCACGATCACCGGTACAGAGCTGGGCACTGAGTTATTTCGACCCTTTAATCTACATGTATTTAATCTTCGGGCTCCCAGAGGCAGTATCCTTGTCTTCACAGATCTTTTTCCCCACAGGGAGGGAATGATGCCCAGCCCAGGGTTCCTCATTCTGCCTGCTGGTTGCCACGAGCAATTGATCATTAACTGATGTTATTTAAACCTTCTTTCATAGAAATAATTAATAGACTCATCTTGTGTACGATCAAGAAAACGCCTCTGAGACTACTGCAAGGAATTGCATCTAATTAATTCTCATGCCATCTATTTTAGGTGCCAGCGGCACCTAATGAGGAAAGCCTACAGAGTGGTATGTAACACCTACCCTGGGTGGGATCACCGGGCGGCTGTTTGTCCATCTGACACACCCTATAGGAATCCGGCCAAGGAACAAATGGAGATTTGAGAAAAATAAGGTCTCCAGTCATTGCCTCTTAAAGAATCTTAGTCTTGTTTTGTTTTGTTTTGTTTTGTTTTGTTTAAGAGCAGGCAAGAAATCACAGCGTGTTATTAAAAAACAAAATCAAGATGACAGAAAACCTCCACAGGGTGAAAAGTGGGAGCTGGGGGTGGGAGGCAGCCCAGATCCTCGGTGCTCCTGGGTCTTCATCCTGAGGGGAGTCAGAAGAAATTGAAGGGAGTGGCGAGGCGGGGGGTGGTAGGGGTTGGGGCAGGTCTGGACCACACCGGGGCCTAGAGAAACCAAGTGTGGAGAACAGATTGCAGGGGCAGAAAGCTGGAGCCCAGGAGATCTGTAAGATCTCTCTCAAAGCGTAACAGCAATTGGGAACAAAAGGATCACAGTACTAATGTGTCCTCTAAAGATCGATATATAGCACAAAACCCTAAAAACGAAACAAAGACAATTATATACTTAAGCACTCAATATTGGTCTTTCTTATATGTATGAGATAAAGCTCCCCGAGGAGATTCCAAGGTGATGTGTGAGGAGGTCAAGGGCTGTTGGAGGGGCCTCGAGGGTCTTTTTGCAGGGAGGGCGGGGGGCGAGGCCTGGGTTGCCGTTCACTGAATGAGTGGCAGGTGGCAGGTGGCAGGACTGTGCTGTGCATCTAGGGGCTCAACCTCACTCCTCACACCAGCTCTATGAGGTGGGAGCTACTGCCACCCTCTATTTATGGGTGAAGAAAACTTGGAGAGGTTAATAACTCGCCAGATTCACGCTACTGGTAAATGCAGAGCTGCTCTTTAAAATTATGGCTGCCTGACTGCAGACCTCAAACTCAACATAAGCCATTTAATAGATCACAGTGTTGGGAACACCCTAGAATATCTAAAAGGCTTAACTGGACACCTAAGCCATAAAGACTGAAATACATTTCAAAAATGATGACCAGAGATTACTTGCTTCATCAATGATGATGAAATGTTTAGAAGAAAAACACCAAGGAAAAAATTGGCACTGAATAACTGTCTTCAGAAGACAAAGTATTTTGAAAACAGATGGGTTCTGCATTTTACCATAACCACCAAGGCACTTCGAGGACAACATTTTGAGCCTTATTTTTTCGCTGTATAGAAAAACCTTAGGCCGACCTCTTCCCTACTAAACTGGGAACTCGCCATGGTAACAGAAGCAGGCATTCACTGTCACGTATCTGCAGCTCCGGCCACCAGAAATGGCCTTAACATACACACCTTTCAGAAAGCATGGTCTGAAGAGGGACAGGGGCTCCCCCAGCTCCGGAGGTGACTCCGACATTTCCCTTTGCTGCCTGGAGCAGGCCTGGGGCAGCAGGAACTACTTCAGGGGTTTGGGGGTGAACCCTTTGGCGACAGCCGTGTTGGAAGATGCCAGCCACAGTGAAGAGGCGATGGGGCCCAGGAAGACTTTGTTGCAGAGGAGATGGGGGCGCCCCCTGGTGGTGAGGGATGCTAGGAGAAGAAACATCTCGCCTGGGTGAGCGGGAGACATCTGTTATGTAGAGGGTATTTGTAATTTGGAGACTGTGTATTAAGAAGGGTCAACTTCATTTTTCTGGAAGAGATCAGAGTAGTTTGCAGGGATCACAGGCTTACTGCAATGTCCATGCAAAAATGATGCTATGACCCCAAAGGAACCAAAAGTTAGTATAAATAAGTATCTTTCCTTTATTCATGCTTTATAATGGTATTTATTTACACATATGCTAGTTTATTTCAGAAAGGACATAAGGTAGCTCATAAAGATATCTTCCATAGAGCAAGGAAGCACAATTTTAAATTAGGACTAATTATTTTTAAATTAGTAAGAAAAATAAATTAAGGGAAAAAGCACAAGGCTTGGGATCTAACATGGTGCTAGGAGTTAGAGCGAAAGCGCACACCATAAAGAGATTATTGATGTATTTCTGCTGTTCTATTAGATATGGCAGAAGCCATCTGTCTAAGTCTAATCATAAAATATAGTTAGGAAATGTGAGCTCAATCACACACATTTCCTGTGATATTTTAATCACCATATGAAAGCAAGTAAGAATAATTAGAAAGAGAGAATTTTGTTTGACAAAGAAAAATCTGAAGAAGATAGCCCTATAAAATTTATATCAAAAGCACCGTGCAGGTCAATTTTTAAGCAGCAGACAAATTCAGGTGCCGGCTGATTAAAAACTACTGGAGAATGGAGGAATCATTAGGTGCTATATTAAATCGAATGGCTATTTAATAGCTAAAAGTAGCAGAGAAAGGTTGGGAAAATCCTATTCGTTTTGATAATATATGCAGGACAGGATAAAAAGTGTTCCTTTTCCAAGCACACTCTCAAAGAATACAAGTCTTTATAAGCTTCTTATAAAGTATCCTAAAACTCACTTAAGGGCATTTAATGAAGATTCTGAATGGAACACCAAAGTTCAGTTAATTCGGGAGAAGTTCCAGGTTAGTATCCAATTTATAAAGCAATGGTTTTTGTTTCCTTCCTTCTTACAGATTATTTTGCAAACACTAAAGCCCTTTTGGAATTTTAACTGCATGAGGATTCAGGTTCCATTCTCCCGGACACAGGGCCTCAGTCGCAAGGGTGCACCCTCTGGTGGGTGGGCCATGTGGCTTGCAGTCACCAGGGAGCCACAGTTATCTATGTGAAGCGTGGGCACCGGTTATCAGAAAGATCGAGAAATGCTGCAGAAGCACATTTCTCAAAGTTAGTTCTACATTCTACCTGCTTTAGAATCACTGTGGGCACATATTAAAAATCCAGATTCGCAAGCTCTACCCTGTCAGCTGCCGAATCAGGTTCTCTCGGATGGAACCTGAAAATCTGTATTTCTTACAAGCTCCCAGATCATTGTTAGGTCCACGAAGCCCAAGCATCCCTGCTATGGGATACCATGGGGCAAGGACTGGCTGTTTATAGTAGTCAGAGTTTCAGTATGTGAGTTCAACTTTATTGAGTTCGGGTCTATGATAATAAATAGTGAATTTCATTCTTTAAATTTCATTAAGGGCCTGCTATATGCAAGACCCTATGCACTAAGCATGGGGGGTAAAATGCAGACATTAAGGTGTACAAGGCGGGCCCAGCTCTCAAAGGAGTGTGCACAAGTAGATAAAGGAGAGAGATACAGATTCTCCAGAAAACTGAGCAAGGGGCTGGGGCAGAAGAGCAGGTGGGGGCTGCTGCCCTGGAGTTCTAAGCAGTCCTTCCTCCCCTAGACAGTGCTTGAACTGGAAGCCAAGAGGGTGACAGATGCTGCCTCTGAGCCTTGCTAGGACCGGTCTCCTCCTCCTACCTCTTTCCAATCTCTTTGACTCTTCACACACTGCACCTGAGGCTGGACCACGTGATCAGATCAGAGGAGCACAGGAACCGAGGACATCACGGGAGATTGGAAGCAGGGCGGAGGAGGGACTGTGCAACTTGATGAGCAAGGCAGGCAGAAATTTCCTCTGCTCTAGTTCATATTTTCTGCCAAGGTTGTGTCCTGCTAAGTAGCTAAAGTAGAATTACTTATCAGTAGGTTTCAGTGTAAATCATAGGCCAAATACAAATCATAACATTGTACACAAAATTTGAGATCTGCCAAATCTAGAAAGTGGTGTTCTCAAGAGCAGGGTGCCTGGTGTACGTAGGTGGGGTCAGGCTTGGGGAGGGCCTCTGTGTCTCCTGGCAGGTGTATGACTGTCAAGACCACTTGGATGTGGAGGAAATAAAGAAGTGGGGGGAGGGGTAAGGGAGGAGAGGGGACACGAGTTCTAGGATCTACAATCTCCTGTAAAATTTCCTGGGCTAAGAGCTGCCAGAGTGAGTGCCCCGCTCTTAGTATGGATGATGGGGCATCCAGGACCCAGAACTGAGTCTATATTCAACTGTGAAATCCAGACAATCTCTCCTCCCTGTTTCAACTATTTATGATGAAGCAAAACTGTACCAACACCTCATCTCCCCACTCTTGCTTCCTCTAACAATTCACAGAAAATACGCAAGGAGAGTATGTGTTACGATTGATCTATAACAATATAGCATGGTTCCAGGGTTCACATCCCATCTTTACTCCTTAACTGCGGTGTGACTTTAGGCAAGTTACTTAACTTCTCTGTGCCTCAGTTTCTCCATCTGTAAAATAGTAGCAATTTCACGGGCTGTGAGGTTTAAATATAAACCATGCCAAAGAGTGTGGGGCACACATTAAGCACCCAATACAATTTAGTTATTATTCTTTCTCTTTCTAAAATTTCTACCAAAACAAAAACTAAACAGCTGAACACATCATTTACTTTGAAAATATAAGTGCATCAAAGTTTGTTTCAGTGGAACGAAAGGCACATGTGGTTAGAGAAGTGACCGTCTGTTGGATACAGTCCCTAGAGAAGCTATTTGTTTTGTGTTCTGTTACGACAGTGGGTTTGTGTAATACCTACATCCCAACACCTGGTTTAAGCCCCCTTCTCCCCCCCACCTACCCTCCTGCACCAATCTCTGAAAAATCATCTTTCACTCCTCTGTATAGAGCGTAGAGAGATGAGGACTTCTTGGACTTTACAAAATGGATTTCACAGGAGCCATGACAGTAATGTCAACTTGTACATAAGGGGAACACCTTTAGAGTATAACTGGACCGCCCCAAATCACAGATACCAGCCCCCATCTGCAGGAGCTGATAAGCATAAGGATCCCACCTTGTAAGGTCCATACGAGCTGAACACTTCAGACAGACGATGATGCTCGAGCTGACCTGAGAGCATCACAGATGGGTGCCCTTGCGCTGAAGACTTCTGACTTGTGGTAGCCACTGGTTGGGGACCAACATGCAGTTCTCCGCGCCACCAGTCAACAGCTTGCTTGGGAGATGCTAGGGACTTTCTATCCTTCGCTCTGCCACACAGGCTCTGTACTCCCCTCCCCTGTGTGTTGTGTGTTAACCTGCGTGGGTACCTGACTGGTTTATCTGAGAAGGGTCCGCTCCATAAACCTGGCATTGTGAAAAGACACAGATGCGTTCAGGAGTGTTACCTGGGTAGTCGTAGCCCTCTTCCCATCAAATCAGACATGTCCTTCCTTTCCGTGGACAAACCTAACTTCAGTGTCCATTTCAGATTGGCTTTCTTGGATACAAGTACTTAAAAATTTAGTCCATCAACAACAAAAACTTATCAAATGCTGGCAGTATGTTAGCTAAGAAATTTCTTTTAATTTTTATGCATGCTTCTATTTTTTTAATCTGGGTCAAATTTTTTTTTTTCCTCAGATTTTGGTAATTATGTTTGCCTAATAATGGCTGCACTAGGATACAATTCTGTAATATGTGTAATAAACATTTATCATTTGTGACTGCCCTAAATCTTTTGAATACCTTATCAATCTTTTGACAGCTTCCCATACTGTGAATCCTGCCTTTCCAACTTTTCATGCTTCCCTTGAAGCTATGAGTAGCCTTGTAGAAACACTCAGAATTCCTTGGTTGGGGTTTTTAAAGTAGACTGACTCAGCTGAGAGGTAGTTTCTTTTTCTACCTCCTCGCCCTATCCATGTGATCAGCCTGGGAAGCAGATGTGATGGCTGGAGCATCAATGGCCATTTTAAACATGAAGTAATCTTAAGCATGGAAGCCATCCACAAAAAACAGTGGCTCCTTGATGACTATTGTGTAATTGGTATGATGGTCTAGAACTGCCTATCTTTGGACTTACATTTTAAAACAGAAAAATATATTTCTATCTTATATAGTCCACTTTTATTTTGTCTTTTTTATTATATGTAGCTTAATTTAATCTTATATATTTATTTATACGTAAAATTATATATTGTATATTTAACCTTTTATATCACATTTTACTGATCAAAGGTGGAATCAAGTTTTGATTCAGATTTCTGAACTCTCATACAAAAGATAAGATCGTATTTAACAGTACTGAAAAAAATAGAAAGACATTATGTATCTCTTAATGTGATGCAGTGGGAAGCATTCAGCACCAGCTATGACATATTTTATTAAAACACTGAATCAGAATCTGAATAAGCCTCTTCATCTAACTATGAATTTATAGGAAATACAGAAAGCAGAGTAACATGTTCTGTAATACCCCAGGGATGCAGTCATCAAAATCCAGAATGTGGTGAACTCTAACAGGAGAAATGGTCCAGTTTCTTCAAAAATAAATTGCAAGGGACAGGAGAGGGATGGGCAGAGAAGGAAAAAGAATTTACAGATTAAAAGAGATTTGGGACACATCAACAAATGCAATGTGTATAAACTGCTTTGGATACTGAAAATATTTTGAGGCAATCAGGGATATACAAACACTATGCAAATTTCTGATGACATTAAGGTGTTACTGCTAATTTTTAAAGTTGTAATAATGGTAATGCAAGTCTCTTTTTACGGTTCTTATGTACATGTTTATAAACACATACTGATATATTTATAGATGAAATGACATGATATCTGAGATTTGATTCAATATAACCCAAGGATGGAGCAAGGGGATTTGAGAATATAAATGAGATAAAACAGACCCTCTGTCTTAGTAAGTTTGGGCTGCTGTAAGACAAATACTGTAGACTGAGTGGCTTAAACAACAGAAACTTATTTCTCCCAGTCCTACAGGCTGTAAAGTCCAAGATTAAGGTGCTGGCTGATTGTGTTCCTGGTGAAAGCTTTCTCGAGGCCTTCTTGCTATATCCTCACATGGTGGAGAGAGAAATCATCTCTCTTGTATCTCTTCATATCAAGGCACTGACCCCATTTGTGAGGGCCCCACCCTCATGATCTCATTACTTCCCAAAGGCCCCACCTCCAATACCATGACACTGGGGATCAGGGCTTCAACTTATAAAGTTTGAGGCAACACAAACATTCAATCTATAGCTTCATGTGTTGGTAACTGGTGCAGCTGTTCTGACCCACCTGTTGGAAGGGGTGCTTGAAGGATGCCTTTATTCTAGATTCACTGCAATTGTAGACTATAGCATGACTTTCCACAACTATATAAAACATTGCATTTACATGAGCAAGCAGTTTCTGTAGTTGCACAATGTTATAACAACCTAAAATCTTCTGAGAAGATGGGGTGACCTAAGAAACCAACTGGAAGGATTAGATATATTTATGCTAATTTATCAAAAGATAATTTCTTTCACATATGTTTAAAATTTTCCATAATTTAAAAAATATTTAAAGATAATATTTAACAAAACTCCTATTTTATTTAGTAGACTCAATAATTTTTCTTTGTGAGATAGAACATTTTTCTTTTAATATACAGATTTTTCTGTATAGAATTAATAATTAATAGAACCAGAAGCTTATTTGAACTGGCAAGGGAAAGCCAAAGCATTGGAAACAAGATCTCTTGTTAAAGAATCAAAATCTCAGGAAATGTATAAACTACTAACTGTTATGTCTTTCTCCTAAAATTCCTTGTTATTATGTGTCCAGAACTTTGAGACATTCATCATCATTGGCAATGAAATTGTCTTTTGATAAGTTAATATAATTTATCTCATCCTCTAGTTGGTTTTTGGGGTCATCTCTATCTTCACTGAAGATTTTAGGTCATTATAAGGTTGTGCAATAGCAGAAATTGCTTGCTCATGTAAATGCAATGTTTTATAGAATTGTGGAAGGTCGTCTTATAGCCTGTAGGTGTAGTGAATCTTGAATAAAGGCATTCTTCAAGCAACTCTTCTAACAGGCGGGTCAAAACATCAGAACTAGTTCAGAATGGACATCTGCAGAAGTGCTGCTCTGGCTATAGCAGAGAATTTACAGATTATCCTCTTAAACCATCAGTTTCCAGTTGGGCAACTTCTTTAATGATTGGCAAACTAAGGGGCCCATTAAAGACACTGGCTTTAGTCAAGTCCTTATTGGCTTTACTAATTCAGTAAGAAATTTCTACACAAAGCTATTTGAGACTTCTAAGGTTCTCCAAAACTTCGCTGTGTAAAGGGAGAACCATGCACCAATAGCAGTTATGTAACCTGAGAACATATCAGAAAATGCAGAATCTTGGGCCCTACACCAGACCTACTGCATTTTAACACGATTCCCATTGATTCGTATGCATAACCCAACCTTTAAATAACAATCTAAATGCTCTATATTAATGTGCAGTGAATAGTTGAGTGTGAAATGATCACCAAGCTAGCATTCTGTAACAGAATTAAATACTTTCTGCAAAGAAGTTTTTTTGTTTTGTTTTGTTTTGTTTTTAAGTGCTATCTTCTGTGTTTATCAGAGGGTGATTCATTGCAAGATAAAAATAAAACACAAATGCTCAGGGATAATCTACCACACCTGATAACTGTTTATCTTCCTTTCTTGCCAAACAATCTATAAACAGGCTCTGACTGGCCAGAGAGAAATTTTTCCAATTGCTTGTTTCTCCCTGTGGATAAATTATGGAAGCCATTACGAGCAAAGCCAATGCAGATAAGAATCGCTTCTCCTTGATCCTTGTGTTCTCTTAAATTATATGCTATAGGGTTCGAGTTATTGATTAAAAACAAGAAGTCCTGAAATCCCCCAGTTTAATGAACCATAGTTCAGGACCGATGTGTGATGTCAGCTCACTCGCCCTTTGTCCTTCTCTTCTGTCAGGATTCTATATTGTTATATGTCCTCTGATAAGCAGTCTTGAGATGAAAAGAAACGATGTATGAATTGAAACTTTCATTCAAATATTTTTCAGTGAATTATGTGAATTTAGGAAATGCATATAAGGGGCCACAGAAAGGATACATTGATGAGTCATTTGAATCTATTTTTAAATTAGAATCTCTTTGCTACCAAAAAGGATTTGAGGCAATTTGCCAGTCTAATCTACACCCCTCACCTGAAAAGCAACACTCAATAAAAAAAAGAATCAATTAAATAAAAGCACTAAAAAAACCCAACAACAATACAACAACTAAAACAAGAACAAGGTAAGTAAAATAGGAAAGGAGACAATAGAGAAAAAGAAGATATTTTCAGTTTCGTACCTGATTATTTTTTCTGATTTATTTTTGTTTCTCTTTAAGCTTCTAAGGTTTCAATTGTGACTTCCTAGGAAAGCTATTTGTTTTGAAAGCCAAATGTTTCTATGACCAAGTGATTAAGACAAGAGCAATTTGGAATTCTAAAAAGCAAAGCCTGAAGGAAGAAGACATCAAGTTTATCAACAAAATCAGATTGGCAAAGAATAAAGGAAGAGCTAGTTGCTTCCCCAAAAGAGAGAAGGGTTCAGTGGCTGATGGGATGAGCATGAAGAGGGCTGAGACTAGATCCTAGAAGCTGCTTGGGTCCCTAGGAAACGGTTTAGCTCTCCACACCCTTGGGATACCGGGTTCGAGGAGGCCGCAGGTTAATAGAAATCCCAGAACATTTGCTGGGAATCCCAGGGCATAAGGGGTGGGCACCCCAGAGTGTGTCCTCTGAGGCTCGGACCGGAGCTTGAGCCTCAGGGTGTTGATGGCTGACGTGGACACTGGTCTTGAGGCAGTCACTAGGAGAGGTCTTCTGGGATTTTTCTGAAGCTGAGGGGCAGGACCTGGGGCCCTGAGGTCTGGACAAGGAGGATGTAGTACATGCGGGCTTGTTGACCAGTGCCCCAGCTGTGGCCAGGGTCAGTGACTCGGAGAAAGAACAGAATAAAACCCAAGACTGGGTGGGCCTAGTGACCTGGGACGATCCCAGACAGAGGATAGCATCTGCACAAAGTAACACTGATCAAGTTCCCTGAGGCCACACAAAACTCCCAGGGAACTTGATCAGCCACAAGGAAAAGGGATGAAGGCAAATGAAAGGGGAGACCCCTGAGAAGTTGATTTTAACTAGAAACTGAGATACCTTTCTACCATCAGTGGATTCCTGTGCTAGATTTATTTGTATTAGGGAAAAATCCATAATGTTACATTTTTGCACATCTAACCTCATACTGTTTACACACACACACATACACACATACACACACATCCCTCAGTATCCATGGGGGATTGGTTCCAAGACCCCCCACAAATATCAAACCCATGGATGCTCAAGTCTCACACATAAAATGTCGTAGTATTTGCATCTAGCCTGTGCACATCCTCCTATGTATATTAAGTCATCTCTAGATTACTTATAATATCTAATACAAGCTAAATGCTATGTAAATAGTTACACTGCATTGTTTAGGGAATAATGACAAGAAAGGAAAGTGTGTACATGTTCAGTACAGGCGCAACCATCTCAGGCCTAACTATGTAGTACACATCAGCGACAAGGCAACTTTTTTTTTTAAGAACATTTTTGATACTTGATTGGTTGAACCTGTAGATGCAAAACCCATGAATTTAAAGGCTCTACTCTATCTAGGATCGATCTATCTATCTATCTATCTATCTATCTATCTATCTATTCATCCATTTACACACACATTTAAATTTACTAGAAAATGGAAATGAGATTAATGGCAGGAACGGGAGAGAAGGACCCATCTAACAGTTCTGAGTTAACTCATTTAACTTTCTTTAAGGTTGTTAGCCGGTGGCTGTGTCTTAAAGAATAGGTGGGCTACAGTGTGACAGAACAAGGAGACAGCATAAATTGTCCTTCACAGTGGAATAGAATTCTAGAGGAAGGAAAGGGAGACTAGGTAAGAGGGACCGTCAAAAAAGCTTTCAAGTTTACCTTAAGAGACTCAATCTATTTTGATTATGAAACTTATCTGTGTTTTCCCAATGCTATCAAACTAATTCTAGGCTCCATTTATAGGAAACAAGCTTCTAAGTCATTAAATAAACAGCAGGTAACACCCCTTCTTCCCAAATAAAGCAGAAGAGTGACCTATTGCTATTCTCCAGTAAGCTTCGCTTGTTCTTCCTATAATTGCATAAGACAATAGTTCTTAAAATATTACGCGCTATTTATCCTGTGAAAATAGAACTTGCCTTTTTAGTAATCCAACCCATCACATCTGCTATCATTTTTGATGGGGGAAAGTACTTGAGGAATTTCTATCTGGCAAAAGATTTATCTTCTTGCAGGTACTTCGACCATAGCAAAGTAATCACTTAGAAGGCAGGAGCACAGGCTGGCAATTTTCTAAGTGAAAATAGAAGTGGTCTGCCAGCACACTCCCCTCTGTTAACACACAGTCCCAAGTAGAGCTAAACAGTATTGCAGGAAAATGTAGATTCTGAGAGCTTCTGGGTTGCTAGGGACCTGCAGGCTCCACTGCTGAAACAAAACCAAACCACTGAAACTGTGCAGAGCTTGTTTGGGCACCTGAAATCAGAATATGAGTAGAGCCTTTTCAGACTGAGATGGAAAATGTCATATTTACATATACGTGGAAGAATATGAAATCATACACTAAAAAAAAATCAATCATCTATTTTTAGTGCCATTAGCACAATTATTAGGGAATCATTTAGTCTTCTGTGCCTTATCTCGTGACTTCTGAGAAACAGGGAGCACATTTCTCTCTATGCTGATGATGGAACTTTTGGAACTACGTGGTTGAGACCATTTAAGGCCAAAAGCATGTAAATGGTACTACTCATTTACATATTTTAAGATTCATTACAATCATAACTTTTTAAACTTAAAACAGCTGAATTTACTTTCCATTAAATTTGATTTCTAACAAAATAAATTGAGAAGAAATTTCGCTAAAGTACACTTATTCTCAAAGAGACCATTACAAGATAAATATAATTTCCAATAAAATATGGAAACAATATATTCATATAATTAAAGACATTTTTATAAAAAGATAATTGAAAGCTTTTAGAATTGTGAATTATAGAGTACACAAAAGAGAATATATGAAAGCATATGTTTATAATCCTTATTTTGAATGAGTTATAGCTTTGAGCTGTAACTCAAACATTCAAGGATCATACAACCATAATATCAACTGTAAAGAATTAGAAGATTAGGAGTGAACTATTGAAAATATTTTTGATAAGGTTGAAGAATGAGGCCAATGTGAATTATGAAATAATCTTAATTCTTAGATACCCCAAAAAGGATGATTCAGCTTTTCCTCAGTAGCCTTTCTGTGATGCTGTAAAAATTTTTCTCTTCTTTTCAAACATTATATTACAAAACCATTTGGTGATTGAAATGAGAGAACTTTCATTTGCACTTTTTGAATTATTAAAAATATATGTATAACAATCATTCAAATTCCTCATGTTTACATAGAGTTAAAAAATGAATATTTATAATTAAAATATAAAATTATAAATCTGTGAATTTGTTTTACATACACTCAAAATATAAAACATTTAGGCATAAGTAAAACAATTAAATGTAATAAGTAAAATAGTAACTTTTTTTATTTTGGGTAGCAATGGTTGACTTTCTCAGACACCAAGATAAAAAAATATACCCTTGAAAGTCCAGGATGTTAAAATGAAATGATTCTCTGGGACACTTCAATAATGTACTAATTGGCTTTGAATACACAACAGTAACCAAGTAGTCCTTTACGTTCCTAATTGAATGAAACATTAATCTACAAAAGTATCTCAATATATCACTAATTAAAAATATATTATGTATACCTATTTAAAGTGGTCAGTAACAAAACACTTTTGCTAGGAAAAAAAATCACTGGCTAAAACAAATTGATCTGGTTTAAATCAAATACTATAAAACATATACAACCAAACCTATTTAAAACATTTACCCTGTAAGGCCACGGCAGACAGCATAAATGGACACTTGTTAAAATGATATCTACAAATATTAGCAATTCAGATCAGGACCCAGTGAGATGCAACTCGTCAATTAGTGGCATTAGGGAATATGACTCAAGTAGAGCCATTGGTACTACGCCTGTGCTAAGCATTTTACATGTTTTTTTCCAATCCATCCTCTCAACACTATCAAATAGGGATGAGGAAACTATTATACAGATGAGAAAACTGAGGATAACAGACTTTCAGAAATCTGTCCCAAATCACATAGTAAGAGGCAGAGTCTTAATCTAAATGTAGGTTCACTGAGCCTTAGAAGCTGAGCTCTCATCGATTACACTATAATGGCAATCATGCTAAAGATATCTTTCCTCAGTGAAATGTTCTTTTTGCCCAAGGCAAGGGGGCTTCTGGTTTTGAAGTGGAAGGAAAAAAAGAGAGAGGCATGAGAATCAAAGTCAGAGAAAGAAGCGAGTCAGGCAAAGACCACCCCTTCCCAGGCCGCCTCTGATTTGCGAGGTTCTCCAGCACGAGGCAGAACTGCGGGGCACCACGGAGTCATGCTGGGTACAGCCTACGTGACTGACAAGCCAGTTCTGGGTACCCCTGACTGCCAGATGAAAGGATTCCTCTAAGTACCTACAATTAGTACACATTCATTAGGACAATGAAGATGTATAAAACATGTTCTGTGCCCTTGAAGAATTACAACACAGTTGGGGAGCTAAAAATATATACATACAGGTGACAGTACAGTGTATAATGATATGACTACTAGTGTTATAGGATCATCAGTAACATCTGTAGTGCTTTATAGCTTTGCACACTGTGATCTCTCACTGGAGCTCAAGGCTACCTTCTTCTCTTGGGGGGGGAGGAGTCTTTAAGGTCATGTATTCCTCAAGGACAAAATTAAGCCATGGTGGCAAAGAATGGTGCTCTCTAGGGGCAGTATTTAAAGGTTTTTAAAGCTGTTTTCCATTTGGCTCCCTCACTTGGCCTCTTCTTATTGTTGGCCTGTTTCACATTGCTCTTTTCTCTTATGTTCCATATAGCTAGTTCAATAAGTAAATGTCTTCAAATTTTCCCTTATTGGGGTGGTGGGGGCAGGGCAGGGGGGGAAGCCAAGAAGGACTCTGGCTATGGCAGCTGGGAAAAGCTATTGGGAGGGTCCATCTGGTTCAGCTCTGCTCTGGATCTCGGGGAAATAGCTATCATTCCCTTTCTGCTTCTTCTCACTGTCAGGGGTGATGAAAGCTCAAGATCAAGATGAGAGTGTGAGCCTGCAAGAGAGCTGTCAGGATGTTATTTAGCCTGCCCTTCACTAGGCTTTTTAGGCTTCAGAGGCAAAGGACCTTAAAGACTCCTCCCCCTCCAAGACGAAGAAGGTAGCCTTGAGCTCCCATGAGAGATCACAGTGTGCAAAACTGTAAAGCACTACAAATGTTACTGATGATCTTATAATACTATCCTATAACAATAGTAGACACATCATTATACACTGTACTGTCACCTGTATGTATATATTTTAGCTCCCCAATTATGTTGTAATTCTTCAAGGGCACAGAACATGTTTTATACATCTTCGTTGTCCTAATGAATGTGTACTAATTGTAGGTACCTAGAGAATCTGGCAGTCAGGGGTACCCAGAACCGGCTTGTCAGTCACGTAGGCTGTACCCAGCATGACTCCGTGGTGCCCTGCAGCTCTGCCTCGTGCTGGAGAACATAGAGAATCAGAGGCGGCCTGGGAAGGGGTGGTCTCTGGCCGACTCGCTTCTTTCCCTGACTTTGATTCTCATGCCTCTCTCATTTTTTCAAAGGAACTCTGTTAGTTCCATATAATTAAGCCAGCTCACCAGAGCAGCAGGCCACATGCGGTTCATCTGTGAGGTGTTCCTCAGAAACCTGGGCAGAGGGAGGCAACTCCCTCAGGACACGGAGCTTTGGGAAACAAGCCATCCCCATCTTCGCCAATCAATGACACAGCTGGCACCCTATAGCTCTCAAAGTCACGTTTACAAACATTATTTGGTTTCCTTCGCAAAAATGCAGATGTGAAGAGTACAGGGAAATCATTATTACTTTCCATTTTATAAACAAGAAAAAACAAAACTCAGAAAGAGTAGTTGGCTTTTGCCAGGTCTAAGAAATAGTAAAAGCTGGAAGGAAGGCTATACCTGGATCTTCAGACACCTAGTCCTAAAGTCTTCACACAGGACAGGCTCCAGCTAGGGCAGCCACCGAAGGTACAGGGTTTGAGTGGAGCCCTACAAGATGGGTCATCTGAACAGCAGTAGTCCAGTGAATGATTTGTGGATAAGCATCGGTAATTACTAAGTTGTAGATAAGAGTCAATGATTACTAATTAATATTCTTATTAGGAAAAATAGAATGTTGCTTTCTTTTATACATAAAATATGAATGATCTTGGATTCAAGAACGTCAACTCTGAAATGGTAGGCTGTTCTTCCAAACCACTTTGTTTTCTGCCTAATCCATTGTGGATTTGTCATCCGTGAATATATATAAACTTTTATGAGGACTGATTTATAGTTTTGGCCTGCACTGTCATTTGGGCAAATGAAGTCCAGTTGTTTACTATCCACCATAAAAAGCAGAATATCCTTCAATTTGTCTTTGTTATATCTTATTAAGATTTGAGGTACAATGCATCTGTTTATTTCGGATCAGATATGTGTTCCAGGCCTTGGTAAACAGTTTTGTGTTTGCCTCAATCACATTCCTTCTGGTTTTATAGACTTTGATCATACTCCTCGGCCAATGTCTTTCCTGACAAGAATGATAATCAATTTAGTCTTTACTTCCCACCTTCTAAGATCATTCTAGTTGTTACTTTCTGAATGTTAATGATAAAACACTTATAGCATTATTATTCAAACTTCAAACAAAACAAAGATGTTGTCTATAACACCATTCATTCCTTCAACAAATATTTATAAGTGCTACTATGTGCCGGGTACATGTTTTAAATGTGTGTGACATGGTGATAATACACACTCCCCCACCACGGACATCACATTACTAGTGGTGGCAAGTGTGGGTGATGATTTTTTCCTGCTACTCTATAATTTTCTGTACTTTCCGAATCAAAACAAAATAGGAGCATGTATAATATTTAAAACAAAAAAAAAAATTGATCGTGTGGTCAAGGAAGATATAAAACAAACAGAAAGAATTAGGTAATTATATTGGGAGCTGCTAAGATGATTAAATACTAAGACCTTTGAAAACCCCGAGGCAACTGATACCCTGCCAAAGAATGGTGATATGGGTTTTCCTAATTGACTAGAGCAATTTCTTGAGTAAATATGCTTTCCAACAACAATGTGCAATTTTAAAATTTCATGCTTCATTTATAGCTCTCTATTTTTGTTAAACGCAGCCCAAACCCAACAACCTGCTAAATTCAAACTGTAATGGTGCTGGTTTGAATAAGGTTTAGAGAACATTGTATTAATGATAACCGGCCCTTGGGCCTTGGGGAATGAAATGAGGAAGATGCTAAAAGAACAATTACATAAAAGGCATATTTTTAGACTTGTGGCTTCACAGAATTCTTTTTAATTGAAAAAAAAAAAAGAGAAGTGGAAGACATACTTAATGGCACTAAGCATTTGCTGAGGAAGATAAATTCATTATGTTCTTCTTGGGAAAGAGTGGATACATTACATGCTCGTAAAATTGATAAATTTAGACGTACTGTTTCTGAACTTGGACACAGATTTCTACGGAAAGTTGAAATCTCAGGAGGCCACTAGCTGGGCCAAGCACTGCCGCGTTAATGGTTAAGAGCTGTGATGAGTACACAGGAAGAACGAAGTAAGAATACAGGTGACTTCGGGATAAGAAACAATAACTCTATTATGTAAGGCTAATGTGTTCACCTTTCGGATAGATTCTTTTACCTTCTAAGCTATTAATTACCCATCTCAAACAAAATACCACACATACAGTTCTTTAGTGTCCACATTGAGCTCAGACGCCTGTAGTTATTTAAAAATAAAATATTCGAGTCATTACTTTTCCTATCGTTTGCAATGATCAAAAAAGTGAGAGGGTGGAAGAGATTCCTTCAAGGTCATGTTCATCAGAGTGAAACTGATTCCTAACTCCCTGTCTTTCTGTTCTGCTCGTTCTCTTTTTCTCTAATCCTAATATATTTATCATGAATCATTAAACACAAACCTATTACCCAGGGCAATTGATTCTTCCATAAAATGAAAAGCAACTTCACTTTTATAGTTTTTTTTTTTTAAAGGACTTTGGGTAAAGTCAGGTTTGGACACAGAGAACAGTATATGCTTAAGAAAAACTAAAGCAAGGGCTCCTGGAAGGCCTTGCTTAGTGTGCTGAGCAAGCCCAAGGTAAAAAAGGAGAAATCACCATGGGAGCTAAAAGTTCTTATAAACTTGGAGATGGTATCTGGTAGGCCACCTGACATGTAATTAGTTGCATTTTTAAAAAAAAACGAGGTTGGGAGATTGGGAGGAAGGCTTGCTCTAACTTTTCTCAATTGAATGACCAGAATCTGTCATAGGCTATATAAAAGAAATACCTATAGTACTAAAGACTCACTGCTGGGTGCTTATATGTGTCTGGCATCATGTTAAGTACTTTCCATTTATTGTATTTAAGTCTCACAACTCCAAGAGGTGGACATTACTAACCTTTCTTACACACAGAAAATTGAAGCTCAAAGAGGTGAAGTACTTAGTCTGAGATAACTGGTCAAATAACTAAGATTTGAACTGAGATCTGATTTCAAGGTCCATGCTCCTCCGTCTCCTAGCCACCAAGGACAAATACAAAAGTCAAAATGAAAAATCTGGCGAGTTAAAATCATAACATTTTCTAAGGCCAAGTCATGGGTAAATTGGGTATATGGGTGTACATTTTATTTATCTCATTAATTTTTTTTTGCGTTTGGAATATTTCATAGTTAAAAAATAACTATAAAGAAATTTCATTGTTTCTGCCTTAGATAAAAATAAGAAGATATAAACTTCTTGAGTATGCTAATCTCCCCCACTCCAAATAAGACAGTGCGGGTGAGTCTAAAGACACATCCAATGTTATTTACAGCAGGATGAAAGGGAGCTGTAAAACCAAGGGGGTCCTCTTATCAACAGCAATGGCTTCAGGACTTGTCGGAATGCAAACTGTTAGAGAAGGCAGGCACACAACCCAATTCTGTGCCAGAGGTTTATTTGCTTCCTGCAGGTCCTCAGAGACAAGAGGAAAACAAGATAGATGACCATGTATATATCCTGAAAAATAGGTTTTGAGGTTTGGGGAGATGGAAACAAAAAATTAATTTTCCTCTTTAATCTCAACCCTATTCTTCCAAGTAAGTGATTCTTACCAAAGGAGACAACATGTGCACATAAAATCCCAGCAATCTTGCCCTCAGGGAAAAGGGAAATTTTGGATCCCTTGGAGAAACTCTCTCCAAGTTGACTGATGCTTGGCCAAGACACCTGAACACAATAGTACCCCTAGTAGCTTCCATTAGTCACTTACCTACTATGATTCCTAGATATCTGGGTTTCCCTCTTGAGGCTCCAAGCAAGGAATGTAAACCATGGTTTCTTTACTAGAAAACATTAAAATATCTTTTTCCCGTGCCCCCCCCCCCAAGCTAATTATCTCTGAGTTTAAAGGAGCTATCGAAAGGAGGGTGGGGGAAACAGAAACAAAAATGCAGTCTTCTTAGAGACTTAGGGTAGTGGTATTAAATGGCATGCTTAGAAGTCTATAGAAATAGGAACATATTTTTTTAAAGGGCAACAGACTTCTTTATCATTGTTCTTTGTTGCTTTCACAGCCCCTGGCCTTGTGAAAATAGGAAGTTATCTTTAAGTAACTTTCTCTTAAACAAATTGTCACTAAGGTCCTGTTCAGAGAAAAATATAACAGAATATGACTTTCATATATTGAAAAACACAATTTGAACAGTAGAAATAAATTTAAAATAGAGAAAATCGGAGAGAATATTGGGGATAATCAAATAGCTAAAGACAAAATTATGAAGGAAGAAAGAATTACAAAGAAAAGTGAAGAAGGAATATTGGGGGAAAATGTAGTATTCAGAGTTGAAAGAGTATGGAAATGCACTGAAACTATCCTAACGATAGACTTCGAAGGAGAGTTTCAACGTTATTAGATTATAGCAGATAATGCCTAACAGGGCATAACACTCAATGCTACCCTGGTAATCGCAGATACTAAATTCGCCCCGTTCGAATGACTTTATAGGGCTGCCATAACCAAATATCATAAACTGGTAACTTAAAACAATAGACAATTATTCTCTCAGAGATCAGGAAGTCAAAAGTCTGAAATCAAGGTGTCAGAAGGGTTCATTTCTTCTTGGGGGCTCAAAGGGAGAATCTGCTCTGTGTGTCTCTCCTAGATTCTAGTGGTTACCGGCAATGCTTGGTGTGCCTTGGCTTATGGTAGCATAACTCTAATCTCTGCCTCTTTGAGCTTCGATTTTACGTTTCTAAAAGAGGTTAGTAATATCCCCCTCTTAGAGTTGTGAGGCTTAAATGCAATAAATGGAGAGCGTTTAGCATGATGCCAGGCACATGTAAGCACCCAGCAGTGGGGCCTTAGTACTATAGGTACTTCCTTATAAAGCCTTTTATAGATCCTGGTAACTCAAATGAGAAAATTTAAAGTAAGTCTCGATCCCAATCATCACATGGCAATCTCCCTGTCTATCTGTCTTTATGTCTAAACTCTTATGAAGAAATCAGTCATATTGGATAAAGGGTCCATCCTACTCCAGTATGAGCTCGTCTTAATTTTTTACATCTGCAAAGAGCCTTGTTCCAAATGAGACTGCGTTTACAAATTCTGGGGGCTAGGACTTCCATGTATCTTTTTTGGGGGGGGAGGAGGGGAGACAAAATTCAATCCATAATACCTTTCAGACTGAATTTGTGACTTGCCATTCCTTTCCTACTATTCAATTATGCTGACATGGTCTCCATCTCCTAGGCTACCATTTTTTCTCTTCCCTATTAGAGTCAAACTTTTCAAGGAAGTATATATCTCCTTTTTCTACCCATCACTTCTCAATCTCCGGTAGTGAAACCCATCCCTCCTCATCCCCTCCATCCCTGACTCTTCGACCTAGTTTGTTCTTCCTACCCAACCTTGAAGACTCACCTGGCGAGGAGTTCAAATGGAACCTCTTGTGCTCATTCTTATCATAGCACCCAGCAACTGCTTAATGCAGGGGTGCCCAACCCCTGGGCCATGGACCAGCCCTGGTCTGTGGCCTGTTAGGAACCGGGCCGCAGAGCAGGAGGTGAGTGGCAGGCGAGAGAGCAAAGTTTCATCTGTATTTGCAGCCACTCCCCAGTGTTAGCATCACCGCCTCAGCTCTATCTCAGATCATCAGGCATTAGATTCTCATAGGAGAAGAGGTCCCTGGTGCCAAAAAGGTTGGGGACTGCTGACAATGTATTAGATCAGATCTTTGCTAGCCAGTCCTCCCCTCTAGACTCTGAGCTTCTTGAAGGCTGGGATTCTGCCTTCTGCAGGCTTCTAGCCCAAGAACCTAGTGCAGAGCCCAATATAAATTTGGTGCTTAGTAAACTCTTGAATGAATAGTTGTCTTATAGGGTCATTTGGACTGAACAATTTGTCAACCACAGAACCGTGTGTTTTTATAGTCTTTGATTGTTTGAAACCTTGAGATGCAACTAGATTATAAAGTATTAGGTGGCAGAGATTATCTTCAACATTTTTTGTGTCTCCCTGACCCCTTGAACAAAGTGGGAAGGCTCTCAATAATTAATTAACACTAAAGAGAAATTAGCTTCTGCAGGTGGGTGTGTAAGAAGGACTAACCTTTATTGAGCAATTGTTCACTGCTAGACTCTGCCAGGTGCTATACACATTATTTCAATTAACATTACCAATTATTCATTTGGAGATTGCTTGCTCAGCTTAATAAACTATAAACCATCTTATAATGAACTCATTTTTAACCAGAAGTTTGAATAAAAATACTAGCTAGCACATTACTTTGTATACAAAAATAATATATAAATATCATACATCAAGATGCTTTTGTCTACAAATGTAGACATCAGTAAAATATCTTAACTGTCTATATACCATTAGGATTCATTGGACCCATTTTGGTTTTTCAGATTTTTTTGAGCAGTTCTAACTATTTGTATGGATTAATATTTCCTGACTTTATTCTTTCTTAGAGATGTTCCAAAGAAAACATACTTTTTAAAATAAAAAATAAAGCTCATTTTATCTTGCAATTACTGTATAATAGGTCCATATAATATAATGACAATTATAATTATATATAATTAGTATGTAATAGGGTCTACTTGACTCTTTAAAAAAATTTAAGATCCATTATGAGATCTTAATAATTTTCTTTTTCCTATATCTTGAAACACTTTGCTATTTTACCATCCTAGAATAATTACCTACCAATTATGCATCAATTATTCCCAAATATGCTTTAAAAAAGACTAAAGTAACAGAAAAATGGAAGAATTATGGAATAGCTTAGAACTACACTTCTGTTCAGTGACGACTGAAATGTCCTCTTCTGTGTCATTCAATACAGCATCCACATATGGCTACAGAGAGCTTATATGTGGCTAGTACAACTGAGAAACTAAATTTTTACTTTTTTAACTTTAATTAATTTAAATGTAAATAGCTCCATGAGCCTCATGGCTACTGTATTGAACCGTGTAGGCCTAGATGAATAATTCATCGGGAAATCAATTGTCACTGCTGCATCCCTCTCCATATTTCTTACTGCATCACCCAAAGTATCGCATCGTCTTTCCGAAAGCTATCAAAGAAGACCCTGGAGTCACCATTTTGGTAGTGTGTCTTCTACCTTTCATTGAATAGAATGGAGAATTCAAAATTTTTCATTTCTGCCTCTAATGACAAAGAGAGGAAAACCGAGAGAAGGAAGCGGTTTCACACGCATGAGAGGAGTCGGAGATGAGTGCTAAGAGTTGGACGGAAGCACTCAAGACTCTAATAATGAGGATAAAATTGATCGTAAGAGTGAAACTTCAGATGATGAGTCTTCAGATGATGCTATCCTAGTTTAATTCTCTCCAACTCAAAAGTCGATGAGAGAGCGATATATTTCTAAGGACAAAAAGAAAATACACTATTTTCAAGCAGTTAGTTATCGAGAGGAAGGACTTAATCAGACAATATTTTGCAACAAGACCCTGGCCCCTCCCATTTTGCTAAATGAATGTGGGACAGTATTTTCACCTTTTATGATGTTTATATACCAATATTTGCTTTATGTAAAGTTGGTTAATGGACAGATGCTGAAGGGATGTATGTATAAAAATGTGATTGGAAGGAAAAAGATGAGGTAGAAGTTTTTAAAAAATCACTAGATAGTTCAAAAAATTAAGATTCCATTGGATCCAAAAGTTAAATGGTGATGACTATTTTTTTCCTAGTATGCTGAGGGTTAAAACTTGTTTATTGTACTAGCCAAGGTCCCAGATAACTTATATTAAAGGGTGAAATCTAGAAATAAGATAAAAATTATTGTATTTTGACTTAAATTTATAATTTTGAGATGGTTAAAATCACAGACCCTGGAGCTACACAGCCCTGGGCTTGACCCTCAAGGCCAGTACTTAGCATATGACCTTTGGCAAGTTATTCAGCCTCTCTAAGATCCAGTTCCCTCATCTGTAAAATAAGGATTAAAAAATTACTTCCTCTTTTAAAGAGTTTTCTAGAGACTAAACTTGCATGTGAAATTCTTGGCAGAATGCTCTGCACATAGGAAACAATAGCTATCAGTTATGGAGAGTGATTTTAGTTCCCTCTAGCTGCTTAGACCGATTCCTCTTATTTCTCAGATCTAGGAACTCAACACATGAGAAATGATAATTATATACTATTGGTTACCACCAGAATTGATCATTGCTGATACTTGCTGCTCACGTTCTAGGTCAAGTAAACCCAAGAAGGGAAGACATCAAACCTGAGAATTGAAGCTGCTCTGGGGGGGTCCATGGAACTGCAGATGATATTGCAGAAGTATTCCCCGCCTTAGCCCTAGGTAATTAATTTTCCTGGATAAAAGCTTATTCAAATGAACATATAATGAATTAATAAAGTTCAGCCTGCTCCAATATAAAGATAGGAAAATTAAAGTGTGGATGTGTGGGAGGGGGAACAGAATTAAAGAAAAAAAATTAATAAGGCTTTTCAGCCCAGCTTCAATCTTCTCTCACACCAAGACTTGTTTTCCTTTTTTCTAATTTTTAGATTGAGCAAGCATACTTTAGTGACTCGAGTTATACAGAAAAACATA
Organism: Pteropus medius; assembly: GCF_902729225.1. Taxonomy (NCBI): domain Eukaryota; kingdom Metazoa; phylum Chordata; class Mammalia; order Chiroptera; family Pteropodidae; genus Pteropus; species Pteropus medius. The sequence goes on from NW_024352149.1 coordinate 722,191, forward strand.
AAAAATAGAGTAAAAATCTGAAATCTCATCATCTGGAAAAAAACAAAACAAAACACGATTATTCTTCCAGGTTTTTCTCCATACACAAACACACACAGTTTTATAAGTGCACTCGCACTACGCTTGCCGTTCATGCCTGTTTTTGTACTCAAGAATAAGAATATCTCTCTATTTCATTCTAGAGATCCACATTTTCATTCCTAGTAGGGCTCTAATCTTAAACACTGTACTCTGTGCACACACAAAATGCTCGTCGAAAGTGGTTGATGAAAGAAAATATTGACATCTGTTTTTAAATAATAACTTAGCTCAAAAACTGCGGTGAGCCATGAGGTTAAAGGGGATTTTAAAAACAAGTGAAAATCAGAGGCATTTGGTTCTTTTTTATGAAAACACTGGAGAGAATGAAGACCTGGGCTCTGACTGTGCTGTGTGGCACACACCCCATTCTCCCAGAGGCTCTTACTTGTGGAATGTAAAACTTGTGGAACTGAACTTTTAATAAAATGAGAACTTGCTTGTAAACCTCAGTATATTTTCAGGGTTTAAAACTCTTTATCTAGATTACAGTTCTTTTGGTCTTGGCATCAAAAAAGTTATTTCTGAGTGCTCAACAAAGAGGAAAACTGTGAGTCTGGACTCAGTCTTGCTTTCCCCTGCCTGGCGGGGGGTTCACTCCAGAGGCCACACGTGTGTGAGTCCTTATCCTCTGCATGCCACCGTATTCCTGGATACGCCAGTGGTCTCTAGACCTAAAGAACCAAGGTCTCACCTCAGAGGATACTCACAAGGGACCTTTATCTGGAAGCCTGACCTCATCATTTCTGGGATTCTTTTCCACCCCGACAGAAGTAAGAAGCATGGATAATAAGATGTTATACCAATATTATTTTAACCCATTTTTATATTCTTCTTATTTTGGCTACTGCTTAGAAAGTCAAGTGTGTTTTTGCTCCTCCACTCCCAGATAATGAAAATACAGTTATAGTGAAAGAATCTGTATTATATAAACTTCTGCTTTGTTCGAAGTGACTGAATTCACAATTTTCAAACTTGGCACAGAGTTTATAAAACTAGACTGACTCCGAAAGTGGTCTCAAATGATCCGATAATGGCCTGATCTTTTTTGTGTATCAGAGGGAGCCGTAGCTGGAGGTGGGAGAGGAAGGAGGCGGGAAGACCAGACTGCAGGAGTGGAAGGATGCGCTGCCAGAGACAGACCTACAGGAGCACGGGGAGCGAGCCCAACAAACATGGAATCCAGGTCAGACCGAGGATGCCAGCAAACATGCAGGCAGGATGGCCAACCCAACAAGAGCAGGGTGGCTCCATGCTGTGCACCAACGATTGAGTTCGAGAAGGAAAGTTTTAGATAAAGCGGGCCTGGGTCTTCTGACCAGGTGAAACCCTATTTATCAGACCTGGAACCTGACATGTCATTGAGGGGTGCAGCTGGTGGATCTCCCAGATGGAGCCACCTAACCCCTGTCCCTGCAGAATGGGGGGCTGAGGGGATGGCTCGCTTGGCCCCACTTGGGGGAGAAGTCCAGTTAGTGGCAGTGGAGGACCCAGCGGGCCATCGGCACCATTCTTCTTCCCCACCCACGCTCACGTTCCCTCCTAGGCAGGTCATCGACCAAAGGAAATATGTTTTCACTAAAAAAAAAAAGTTACGATGGGAGATATATTAATAAATTATCTTTATATAATAAGCCACATTACTCTCTCTAGGCTACTAGCAATAAAAAAACAAACAACACAGAAAATGTCCAGATGTCCAGGGAAATGGTTTTCTCTATATGAGTGGCCTTTAGAGCTGTGGTACTCAAGCGTGGTTCCCAGACCAGCAGCACCAACATCACTTGGGAGCTTGTTAGAAATGCAAATTCTCAGGTCCCACCACAGACCTACAGAATCAGAAACTCAGGAGTCTCAGCCCGGCAATCTGTGTTAATACAGGCCTCCAGGAAACGATGGCGTGAGCTAAAGTTTGAGAACACTGGCCTAGTGGAAAGAACCTGGGATGGGAGCTAGGACACCTAATTCAGATTCCAGCTCCAGACTGCACAGTCCAACTCAGTGGAACTGAATGAATGAATAGCCGTGTGCTATTGCAAAGATGTGAGGATACCGAGATAAGCTAGGGGTGGTTCTTATCTTCAGATGGTGTCAAATCCTCTGCATTCTTTTCCCTTCAGGGTAGGGACCACTTTGTTGTTGTTGTTCTTGTTTCGTCTCATATTTGTATTCCTAGTGCCGGCAGTATCACGGGACCAAGTGGCAGGGCCATCCACGACTGTACTAAGTGCTACTGTACCACCCACCACTGATCTCAATGTTAATCCAGTCTGGTTAACACTGCTACCATTTATTTCATGCAGATGCTGAGTGCTTGTCATATATCAGCTCATTCAATCCTTACAGATGTCCTGTAGTGTGGGTAGTATTTTTAATCCCCTTTTGCACAGTAAAACACTAAAGCTTGAAATAGTAAGTAATTCATCCAATGCCATACACTGAAAGTGGCAGAGCCATTGATGGACCCAGAATTACCTGATTCCAAAACTCATGATCTTAAATGGGACAGATTCTTTAAATCTCAAACTCAAAAGCCGACTTTAAAGTAAATTCCCAGCCTCTAAGGTTAGTGGCTGATTGTCTCCTCACTATGTACTTAGAATGGTACTTGGTAGACCACCTTAAGTGGTCAAAGACCAACTTTTTCTCATTTTTTGGTAGATTGACATTTGGTTTTCTTTGAGTTCAAGAAAGTAGATAGTGGTAGGTGAACTATACTAATACTTCACTGGACTGTTCTGACCCTGAAAAGTCAGGCCAAATCTGCATAGAAAAAACGAAAGTGGGCACACAGGCCAGGCCAGGGCAGCCTTGACAGGGCTGGCAGAGAAGGCTGGTTCAAAGGGGCTGAACCTTGGGTGGAGTGTCCCAATGAAGACAGGACAAAGAGAAGAGGGCAGAGGTGATTCTAGCCCCGAGGCTCCAAGGCCTGGGAGGCCAGGCTGTGGGCATCACATCAGGGGCCAGCAGGGGCCGTGGCAGATGAGGCAGCAAACAGGAGAAGCGGCCAAAGGCCTGAAGTCAGGTGAAGGCTCCAGTGCCTGTGACAGCTATAGCTACTGATGAAATAATGACTCTTCTCCCTCAGCATTGTGGCTATCTTCATATGCTGCCTTTTCCTCCTCACTATAAGTCGAAGATGAATGTGACATCTGCCACCCACTATTCTCTCGTGAACAATTTAGGGCCAGGAGGGATCTAGCTGGGGTTGTTGAAAGTTGTAGGTACTGAGAAAAAGAAAAGGGAATTTATACACAAGGGAAGGCCTTACCTTACTGGGAGGTGGCCCATGGTCATCCAAGTAAGTAGAATTTCCTAGGGTGCAAAAAAAGAAGGAAAGAATTGATGAATCAGTAGTTTTAAACCCAAATGAATTGAGTACAAAGTCATTAAAAATAAGCATTCTGGATATATTTTCATTGACACAATTGTAGCAAAGAAAAATGGGTAATGAAACATCAGTTTGGAGGGATTTTGTTGGTATGATCATGCTTGATTAATAGTTTCAGCAGTTACAAACATTCTGCTCACACAGGTGTGTGTGCACACAGACGTATACACACACAACCCGCACCCAACATCTGCTGAGTATGCCTTAGACCAGCAGTTCTCAGACTCTAGTGTGCACCAGAATTATCTGGAAAGCTTGCTAAAACACAGACTGCCCGGCCTGCTCCCAGAGCTCTTGATTTCGTAGCTCTGAGAATCTGCGTTTCTAACAAGCCCCCACGTGACGCTGATGTGGCAGGTCCTGGAACCACACACTGTGAGAACCACTGCATCATTTCTCCACTTTGTCTGAATTGTTCACTTCCCCTCACCCTTTCAGTCTAGCTTGCTTCCGAAGCTCGATTTGTCTATCCTATAATATACACTTTTTGGCTTGTGTGTTTTCAGAGTGAATCGTTATTATTTCCTGATGAATAAAGACTCAGAGGGGTTTGGGAAGGAACTGAAGGTTACTGAGCTCCTTTTATGTAGCAAGTACTCTGCTAAGTGCTTGACAGGTATGCCTTCATTTAATTTAAATATTAAAAGTGGGTTATAATTATCTGGATGCATGGAGGAGAGAACAGAGAGCTGGAGAAAGCCAGCAGTTTGCTCATGGTCACACAGCTGTTGAACTGTGGAGAGGAGAGACTGTTTTTTTCCAGAGGGTGCTCGGGCATCGGCTCATCTGAAAAGCGTCCGAGGGTGTTGCCATCTCCAGCAACCTAGACACCGCCAGTGTGCACCTGGCAACATGTTTGATCACGTGGGGGAGCAATGATGTGGTTAGTGTAATTGGAGGCTCTTCTCCAAGGGGGTAACACGTGTCAGTCCAGGAGAAATCATCTTCACGAAAAGTAGAGATGAACAGATTTTCTAACAGAACAAACGATGGAAAATGTGGGAAATGCAAGGATACTTAGAACAGTAGCTTAGGGAATAAGGTAATGTCCTCATTGGAGTAGACGAATGGTGATTTTTCAGGAAAGAGCAAAAGTGACTTAAGAAATTGGAATAAAAAGAGGAAGCATAGCTTAAGCCAGGGACAGTTGAAGTGAGGAATCTCATCCAAACATAACAAATAAGTGGGTTTGGCTTCTAGGCTGTTTTCCGTACTGAGGCATCAGTCATCCCTTTTTCTTGGTAGGCTTCTGATTTACCACTCACTTGATGTCAACAACGACTGTACTCTAATCGGCTAGTTGTACATGGGAAACAGACAACAGGGTCTGATTTTCATGTACGAGACACTCAAACGCAAATGCCTGACATGCTCGTGATGGCGTTGTTTTCAGGAACCTTTGAAATGTGAATAGGAATACCAATTTGTTACATCTTAATGATACCGCTGCACTCCACTGGGAATGTACATAAATAGGAAGTGAGATCTATATTGGGCTTAATAAAGAGGAGGTACGTAAAAGAATTCAGAAAAATGGTCTAAGAAATATTGAGAATTATTCCTCCATAATGCAGTGGGTCAAGCTAAAGAGGATTCCTGTCTGCTCATCATGTGAGTGTGTCTCTCCGAGGAGGGATGTGAGAAATTCCAACACACTCTGGCATGTTCTCCAGGTGTCAATCTCAGGGATCAAAGAGTGCTCAAAAACTAAATGTTTCTATAATACTAAGTTTCTGTAAGAACCAAAGTTCCTAAAAACTCCTGAAAAGGATGGAAATGTCTGACTGCTACTTTAAACTCCAGGCGCGGGTACCCACTGACTCCTTAGCACCTCATCTTGGCTGTCTACAGGCATCTCACACTTGGCCAGGCCAAACAGAACCCCTTTTTGTTCTGATTACTTCCCCCCAAATGCCACTTCCCCTGTTGTACTATTAGGTTATACAATACATCCCTTCCCCTCAGGCAGCAAAGCCTGAGTCATCCTTGATTCATCTCCCTCCCTTACCCCATCTCACCAACCCAGTCGCAAGCCTTTACAATATTGCTCTAATCTGACTGCTTCTCAGCAGCCCCTCTGGGTTGTCCAGGAGTGCTCTTCTGTCTGTCTTCGTTGATCACTAATTTTTTACTCTACTCATACAGTGATCACAGGGATCTTTCAACCTCATCAGTCTAACCATGTCAGCCCTTTGCATAAAATCTATTTCTTTAAGAATGAAATAGTCGACTCTTGACCGTGATCTATAACCCTACACAAGCCAGGCCCCGCCTCCTGCCACACCTGCCACAACAGCTTCTCTCTGCTCTGGAACACACCAACCTCTTGTCAGCCAGGGACCTTTTGAACTACTTCTTTTCACTGCCAGAAAAAGCTCTTCCCACCCGCTTCACTCAGGCTCAACTCGAATGTCCTTTCTTTTTCTCTCCCTCCCTCTCTACAGAAGACTTCACTTTTCTCTCCACAAAGAAAGGAATGGGGCTGCCCGGTGTTGACACTTGTATCACAGACCCCGTTGTTATCTGCACCAGCAAACCCCCGAGCTCCCATCCACAGTTATGTGCCTGCAGTTTCTTAGAAGAGAGAGGCTCTAAATGCCTTGTGTTTAGAACAGAGGCACAGAAAAGGAAAAGAAAAGCTACCTGAATTTCTTTAGTTGAAGACAAGTTTTTATTCTCCTAGGGTATAACTGTATTATTACGCGGTATTCAGATAGAGCTTTTCATCCTAAGATCGAATGCTTTCCTAGTGCAAAGTAAACAAAACTGTCAGAATTTTCAGACCTGAAGTTGATAACTTTTTGGCTGTGGAGATCAAAGGATGAAAGCTGTTATCACAAGAGCTTTCCTGAACATCAAAGAAGCTTCCTGCTGCTCTGTCTTATAGAGGATTCTCCTGAGGGTGTCGAGTTTGGGGGAAGGAAGATAAGACTCAAGCCTTCCTCACCTTCGAGCTTGGAGCTGAAGATGTAAATCTGAGAAGGAAAGGCGGCGGAGGCCTGATGAGGGGTCTGGAGCCAGGACAGAAGTCAAGTGCTCACCTGCTACCCACCCCCACTGTCTTGTGAACATCCACTTCTGATACTCGAGTCTCGGATCCCAAGTCCCAGCGCCCCATGAGGCAGCACCTCTTATTTTGAGAGGTCTAGAGAGGCGCATCATTTCGTTTCTTTCCAGAAAGTAACCCACACCTTTAGAACTGACTCTAGCCTCCTTTTCTTGTCTCAAGTCCTTCCCTCGAGAAGATTACAGTATCTTGTCAAGTCAGAAAAAAGGGAAGCGTACCTCCACATGTTTCTCCCGCCATCAGACAAACTTTCAGGAGAGCCTGTCTCCAAACTGCTGAGTCGCCAGCTTGGGCTGGCATCGAGCTAAACCTCTCGCAGAAGTCAAGCTTGTTCAGGCTGCTCAGATAGGCAGAGGAGACGGGTGGCCACTGATTTTGAGCAATGCTCCAGCCCTTCTAATTCTATATGGCTGGTCCCTATCCTGATGGTGGTGGTGGTTACATGGCTCCGTACATAAGTTAAACTGTATAGAGCTATACACCAAACGCACCAACCACAAAACACCCACGCTCTAATGGTTTTGAAGATGCCCTGACTGGAAGGCAAATGATCTCAGACTTTGCAACCCGCTAAATTACAGTACATTCTAAACCTCACTCTATCCACCCAGCCCTTCGTGATGGAGACCTCCCAGGGAGGCTGTGAGTAGAACGTGAGAGATCATGTGCGAATGTGCACAGGTGTTGAGTCCAAGCACATGGGAGGCAGTTTGTGCACTTCCTAGAGGGTATGTGTTATATGTATTATCAGAGCTTTTGCCAAACAGTGCATTATCAACGTCCACCTACTTTAGCCGTCATATAAACTATGTGCAGCAAAGATGCATTTCAGGAAACTCATCTGAAATCTGATGCTAGGAATGAGGAGGCCAGGATTTGTGACCCAGAATCTGAATATTCCTGACTGATTACTACGTTATACTCGTGTCTCAGGTGGCAGAACCAAGGCATGCTAACCACACAAAAAAAGTCTTCTGTGACAAGAGCAATAAGAAACCAGATGTACTATCCACCTTTTATAATACAGAATATCCCCACGAAGTATCAATCGCTCTGAATAAACTGCTTTACCTCCTCAAAGTGTCCCATATACCCATCTGTAAAAATGAAATAAACTCACAGGTTATTGTAAGGAGTTCAGGAGGATAATTTCATTCCACGCAAAATACTCAGAACCATACCTGCACATAATGAGCACCTAGCAAGTTCACGAGCCGTACTTACTACTTGTACTGTGAGTAGTATCAGGAGCAGTGTCTCCTTCCTGGCCCCCCACCCAACGGCACATCCCACTGCCTGCAATAATTTTAAGAAAGGCTGATGCAGGATTCAGGGCCTCACCTTAGCTATCTTGATTTATTTATTCTGGGACAAGTCATGTGACATTTGGTATTTTCTAAAAGTTCTTCGGGTAATTCTAACGTCTAGCCAGGGTTGAGAATCACTAAGGTACAAAACACAAATTAATGTACTTCATAATTCAGGCCAAATCTCATTTTCTTGAAGTAAATTGGAGCAGATCTCATTCAAGCTGATCCTAATCATGGGTCACCTCCATTGTTTTGGCTGAGAGACTGCACAAGTCTCACGTCACAGGAGAAGCTGAAGGAGCGCTGATGATCACAGGACTTCTAACCACAGAGGAGGCCGGCCAGGCCGTTCTGGTTAGCACCTGCTCCAGGGGATCTAAAAAAATGAAAAGGGCCAAGGCTGGCTCACAGGCTGCCTGAGAGCGGGCTGGCACAGGCACTTCTGGGCAGAGAGCTCACCCTTCACACCACCTGGACTGCCCGAACCTTTCTGGAACTCCACAAATCTTCTCAAAAGTAATTTCCAGAGGTTATAGTTTCAGAATGTATTCGTATTCTGTTGCACCTCTTGTTCCGAGGTCAAAAGAGAAAGTAAAAGCACAATCCTTCATCCGCTCGGAGTTTCCCCAGACCCCACTCAACTTAAACACCCAAAGGATAGTCTGTCAGTCCTGGAGACACGCATATTTGATCCCTAGAGACACGTTAAGGGCCCACAAGGATCTCAAAGGAAGATGTCTCCAGAAACTCTGAAGCGAAGACACTTCCTGGTCGTGGATTGGTGAGGTACCCCTTTTTCCCGGCTGTAGGCCTGGAGTGGAGAGGATGGGGTGGGGCCTGGTCAGCGTACAGGAGCCTGCTGCTATGCCCATGTGAATCCAGTAGAAACCAACCAGCTGGATAAAGAAACTGCTAGACACAATGATGTGAAGCAGGGCTACTGGAGAGAGACATCAAGGTGCCATACATGTGAAATAGAAACGGTGCCTCTTCTGCAAGAGGGAGAGTGGAAAGGAGCCCCAGGGGAATCATTTCATGGATTCTGGAAGATTCCACTAACAGGAGTGAGTGACTGACACTGCCCAGGGCTGATATTGGGAATACTGCAGGCTGCAGAACAAAAGACCTGCATTCAAATTTCCGTCCTACCCCTCACTAGTTGAGTGACCTGGGAAATATTGCTTCATTTCCCTGAGAGTTAATGTCCCCACTTGCAACACAAGGACATTAGTAATAGCACCCAAGTGATAAGACGGTTATGAAACTGAAACAAGACAAATATAAAGTGCTGGCACATAGTAAGGGTTCAAGGAATAGTAGCTACTTTCTTATTTTATGTTACCCAATTTTATCATTTATATTTAATTTTAAAACTTTATTTATTATTGAGGAAATCAAAGAGAATTCTGAGACCAGACCTTTATCATATTAAGGATGAATATTAATATAAAATAATTATTTGATACTTTTTATTACTTTCTGATATTGGCTTGATATGTCTTCAAAAATATACACAAAAAAAATCCAATTGTTTGCAATACCTTTAGCAATGGGCAAACAAACTTACAGAATCTTCAGAGGATATAATTTATTCTTGGCTTTTAAGTCTTGCATTAGCAGATCTATTTTTGTCTGAATTGATCCCTGAAGAATCAAAATGTTTTAATTCTAATTCCTCTTATAGAAACCATAATATGCATTAGTGTCAATGTCAAAAAAAGCCACCTCTACACGGCGTCAGTTTTGATCAAACATCAGCAATTCTTTTCAGAGTCTTTCTTCCATGGGTTGTTTTAAAAATCATAATCCTAAGTAATTGAAATCCTTTTCTTTTTTATTCAGAAGCAGACATTTCACATGGGATTCTGGTTACCGACCATGCTATCATATGGCTGCATCTCCCCGCTGGAGTCTGGGCCTCCGATAAGACAGTTAATGAAGGCAACAATGAAACCCCAGGTTGGTCTTTGCCAAAAAATTATGCTAATGCCACCCTTTGCACCGTCAACCATGGTTTCCATGTCTCTGAGAGGCAGCTGTCAGCACGCACCAGCCACGGTTAACAATGAGGAGTGTGTGTGCCTAGTAAACATCTCCAATAGCTCCAGTTCTTATAATTAAGGCAGCCCCAAAGGCACTGTAATAGAGGAAGATTTGCTTGCACAGCTTTATTTAAGCTTTAATCCAATAATTTCCCACTGAATTCAAACGAATCGTTTTATTAACTATCAATACTTAAATGTATTTACAAAAAATACCTTTAAAAAAAATCAAAAAATCTTAAATGTTCACCCAACCAGTTAGTAAAGGTAAAAATATCCTAAAAATACTTTCTTGGTCTTAAGTGATAAAAATGATCATACCAGACCCTAAAAAAAAAAATTAAACTGTTGTCAAAAAAATTAACAAATTAAACTGTTATCAATTATTTTGAGAGTGGCTTCCATTTCTAACAAATTTTAAGAGCAAATTAATGCTCCTCTGTTCTTTGTTTTTCTGGTTCAAAAATTCTGTCTTGTTTTATAAAACATCTTTTTTTTTTTCCATTAAATGTGAATATACATTTTAGGATGTCAAGGGTACATTTGTAGAAGGAAATTACTTTTGGAATCAAATGATCATTGCACTACTGCTATAATAAAATCAAAATATAAATATGAATTACTGTCAAATTAGCTCAGGAATTCATTGTAACCATACTATATGATCTTATGCAGATAGGAATGAAGTATCAAAGAGAGATGGAATCACTTTAGTATCTGTTTCACTCCAGTGGATTTTCATCCCAAAGTAATTACTATAGTCAACTGATCCCACCTGTGTAACTACAATACCTCCATTAATAGAGCAGCCCCGGCCCTGCACACCGCAAGGCTCTAACCAGCAGCCAGAAGAGGTAAGTCCTCTTCTTCTATCCGGATCTAGTTAGTCACCATGCAGCCACCATGAGAACCGATACTTTTAATCGCATGCCTACTGCACAAAGCACCCTTAATAAGTGTTGTGGAAAACAGGCAGGATGAAGATGATTAAGAAACTACCCTGGGAGAAGCAAAGCAAAGCCAAAAAATCAGCATCTGCCTTATCATCATCACGGTTAGCATCATGCTGATCTAAGCTCTAGTGCTGAGCACCCTATAGACCTCACCCCACTGAGTTCCCATGACAACCTCTGAGGTAGGAACTACCGTGATCACCACTTACGTGCCGTAAAAATATCATTTGCTAAGTATTCCATGACTGGAAAAGTTTCAACACACTGCTCCACTTAACAAACACATAAGGCAGCAGTCGAATGGAAGGTTATCTTTGGAGAAAGGCTTCAGTCCAACCAAACTGTCATTGCTCTAAATCTGGAATTTCTCGTTGGCTTTGTTATTAGAGCCAGTATGGGTCACATCCAGTCTCCCTCTCTCTCTCTCTCAATCTCTCTCTCTTCTCTCCTTCTCTCTCTTCTCTCTCTCTCTTCACACACACACACACACACACACACACACACACACCACACCATATGATTTCAGATCAGGAAAATAATCATGGCTATTAGGTAGCGCAACCGTTCAAATTATGGAGGAAATGACAGAATCAAAAAGAAGTCAAACAATTAGGGCAAGACACGTGGCTGGTTAATAGCAAAGGTTAAGAACAGACCCAGCCCCTGGAGCTCCTTCCACAACATAACTCTCTCGCTACATGCCATTTTTTCTTTGTCCTACATGGTATTTTCAAGCTCGATCACATATTTTACTCCCCAAACTTAAATTGGAACAACTTTGGTCTTTTCTAACATAATCAAATTCTTTGTCTAAGGATAAAAATACACCATCATTGAGAGAATGTAAAAAGAAAATATGCTTCCAACATTGAAGAGAATTCCCAAAGAGGATAGTTTAAAGGCCCTGCACATGGCTGCAGGGAGCTCATAGCCTCTCAAGACTAATACTGTAATTTAGATGTTCGAGTTTTAGCATGTTTTGTTGAAAAGAAGTAATACTTGTGAATATTGACTTCTGTAAATGAACTGAACACATATGAGACCAGGTCCTGTGCAGAAATATGAGATGTACCCTTCTAATGGAGTCGGGTACAGTAACATGTAGGAGAAGTGTCCCAGCTGTTTTTTGAAGAAAAGAGGGGCAGGCGCCCCTGGCCAGGGTAGCTGGTGCCTGGGGTGCAATACTTGGAGGTAGGCGGGGCATCTGCATATCTCTGCAGAATGGCAAGTCTAAGTTAATGATTTGCCCATGATCTTGATATCAAGATCAGAAGATGAGGTCTCATTTAAGAGGCAAAGGGAAGTTGGTGGAAAGATGCCAAAGGCTTTGAGGCACATCTGAAATGAGCTTACGTGTGAATGGAGCTCTGACACTGCCCTGTGCCATCTTGGCAGCACCCCTACCGACCCTGAAGATCAGAAGGGCAGATTGAGAAGTTCCCTTTTACAGGGAAGGGAACTGATCCCAACCAAGTTCACATGGCTGGAGGTATCAGAGCTGGACTTGGACTTGGATTCAAGCTCGTGGGAACCCCCATCCACACCACCTCGGGGCTCTGTGCATGGTGGGACAGTGGACGGGTTGGCGGGTTTCCTGTGACCCCCATATCTGCTGAAACATTGCTACTGTGAGCCTGGAGGAAGGCTGAACTCAGAAGCTAATGGTGAAGTCTGTGAAGACTAAGTAGGGAAACCCCATGGAAAGGTCATCAGCAGGCCCTGGTGATATTCTGTAACTCTTGCTGGGTTACAGATCACTACTTGCTTGGAGATTTGTGTCAAAGCATACGTATCTTTTAATGGATAAAAAAGGATTTCATGTTTCCAGCTCTCTCCTGCTTGATGGGTTTGTGGGCCATGGCCTGAGGCCACTGGAAAACGAGCCTTTGTGTCTTCTATATTCTAAATGAAACGGCAGTATGTCTGACACAGAAATTACTTGTCACTTGCCAATTCTCTTCATGCTTTAGGGAATGCGTATGAAGGAACATTCTACAGGGCATTTCAAATAAACTGCACTAATGATATGCACGTGAACAAGAAATTTGAAGAGTTGCTCATAACTGCTGATGTTGATTGAGAAAGTATGTGGATGAAGTGGGTTTGATGGCAAAGTTGGTCTTGAACAGATGTTCTGGTGTAGACAGAACTATCCCATCTGGGATTCTACTTTCATATAAACTTTCAAGTCACACAAAGACATGATCAGAGTGTCTTCTTTATTAGTTCTTCAAATGTAAAAGAGGATTTTTAATAGAGCAGCAAAAATCACTGAAATCATTCAGGACAGTAATCCTCACAAAATTAACTAGCAATCTAACATAAGCTTCAAAAACTTTAGTCTCTCGTTTTTCGATATCTCTCTAGTTCTATTTTGTATCAGATTGAACAGGAGTTAGGTGAGATTTTGTGGTTCACAGAACTATAATATTGGAAGGTAAAAGAGGATTCTTATACTTCCGCATGTTATTCTGTAGGTACAGATAAATACAACACCCGTGCCAAAAAAAAAAAAAAAATCCCAACAAATAGATACCTAAAAGTCATAAAATCATTACCAAAGATGAGCTGAGGTACAGGGGAAAGAATGCAGGAGAAAGAATTTGGGCTTTGCAGCAAAAGAGTACAGGGTGGCAATCCACTTAACTTAGATGTGACCTTGGGCAAGGTCTTAAAATTCCTGGGTTTTAGTTTCCCCATAGGTGAAGCAGGAAGACCAAAACTTACCTCATAAAGCTGGGGAGATTCAAATTACCATTTATAAGCTGCCTGGCATGCATACAAGAAAGTGTAGCGGTTATTATTATATTTAAAATAGAGCTAATTTAAAGACATGGTACATTAAATTAAACCTCTTCCGACTAATGACTTACATAAACATCAGCCGGGGCACTGAAATATGCATCTCTCATATGCAGTAGAATGGTGGCCTGTCACTGCCTTCCTGTACACTTCTCAGGATTTATGATGAAAGGCTATACCTGGGCATGAATAAAATGCAATTTTTAAAGCCCTGGCAGGATTTGGGAATTCCTATGTTCGCAGTATTATTCTGAAAGGTGAAGCGCACTGGAGGTCATAAATACTCTTTAGCACATAGTAGATCACTTTCTTTTCTAGCAAAGTCTTCATCCTGCCTCCCAACAAAATGAGTTGGTGAAGTATGCTTTCTTACACCCAGCAAGAGGAACCCTTCCTAAAAGCCTGGACGCCCTGAATTCATCACAGGTCTGGAACTGTTAACAGTCTTTCAGAGTCGCAGCGAGTCTCTTTTCTGACCCACTGAAGGACCGAGTCTGAGGGCAGAGGCGGGACAGGTCTTCAGAGTACAAGCCCATATGACCTCTGCTGGAAGAAGATCAGAGTTCAGCTTGGCATGAAAGCAAACAGCTGGTTTCCTGGTTTTCACACTCGGGAACTTTGAATTTAATCAAGCTGACTTAATATGAACTTACTGGTTGCAAAATGCTTCTTATTAAAAAAGTTTTCTCCAACAGCAGAAAATAGCAAGCAAACAAATCTATGCCTACTCCAAATAACTAATGGTCATGGTGCAAAGGGGGCATCAACCCATCAAAAGACAGAACTTTCTAAGGAGTTATCTGAAGTGGAGCAGGCCTCAGAGTGGCCTTCTCCTCGAGGCAGTGATGAAACCATACAGACTAGCCCCCGCCTGCATCACAGAGAAGACCCCTCTGCCAGATGGAAGTAGGCCTACGGTGACCTCCTGACTTCCCTTCTAATTCTCAGGTTCCCTGAAGACCCCATACAGCAACAAGCAAATGAAACTGTTCATCTTTCAAAAATCACTTTATATATCATGTAGATATCAATCATACAAATAAGTGCGAACAGTATCAAAAATAGGATAATGATAATATCAAGAAGAAGACATTTTAAGATGGGCATACTCTTAGCACAGAACTTGACATACTGAATGGATTTTATATATATTTACCCATTTTCAGCCCTGCCTTAAAGAAAGGTAGGAATGGGAAGGGAAAGCTGGTTGATGCAAATGTGTTTTTCTGTCAGGAACAAATTTATGCCAGGCAAACGACATAAGTGTCATAGAGTTTTCTCTATTGTGAGTGCTAGGCAAACATGTCCTGATTTATGCCCACCGAAGTGGTAGGAACTGGGGCTGCATGAGATGAGACTGTCTGATTTCAAGACACGGAATTGAAGTTAAAAGATATAGGAGGATAGAAGAATTCTTATTAAAGACTTTGTAGCTAAGGTTTTACAAGAGAAGCCATATAGACCAAGGCAACAAGAAAACCACCACTCTGGTTGGTCTAGAGACTGTGAACACTTCAGATTCGAGCGAAGTCATTACAAACCTAAAAAAAAAAAAAAAAATCATGCTCTGTGAGAGTCATAAAAAAGATAAATTATAGGAGGGTATATGACTGCTTTTATATGTAACCCAGAATAATTGAAGAAATCACTCAGCAATGGAGAAAATATATTTCATGATAGAGCAAAGAGGTACCGGAACAAAAATAACTTGTAAGGATTATAAAAACAATAATGTAGGCTTATAAATAATATGAGAAATTGAATATGCTAATGAAATTGTGATGCTGAAAGCTAGAAAGAAGGAATTAGGTTATGCTACCTAATAGAAATATGAAGCAGTGGAAAATGGATTTTTCAGCAGGGAACCCTTGATCCTTTCCTGCCATACAGAAAAATAGGGAAGGAAATGAATATTTATTATGTGCCAGTCGTGAACTGTGCATTAAGCAAATCATTACGCATAGCTCTCTCCTCAATCTTCAGGTAGATACCGTTTTCTCATATTGTACACGAGGAAAAAATCCCTCAGAAAGGTCAAAAAATTTTTCTAAAAGGTACCAGTCACCATGGGGAGGCTAGGACAGACATGGAGCAGGTCATTTCCAGAGCCCATTGTGGACTTCTGTCAGCACCCAGCCCCGCCACACACTTCTGGTCTTCCTACCGCATGACACCAGTCATTTAATAAAATCAAGGATCTTGGAAAGGCCTTCCAATCAGATGTAAGGTTTGGGGGCCCGTCACAAGTTTTTTAAAGTATGTTATTTTATTTTTGAATGAACACATAAAATAACAAATGTTGTCACAGGATGAAGTAGAAAAGAATTTTAAAATTCTCTGTATATATACCACGCATATATTCTAATGTTCTATAAATACTGCCACATAAAGCTGTACGTATATGTAAGAGATATTTGTCTAGGGAAAATATTTGTCTCGATTGAAAAGATTTGTTTTATTTTTAAGCAAGTTCCATGCATGTTCCCAAACACATTTACGTTCACAAGATGTTTAAGACAAGTTCATCACCGTGTTTTATTACCACTTTTTACCCATCGAAATTTTAGGCACTCAAACCCTATCTCACTTCTTTCATTAAGTCTGTTTTTCAAAACTCAGCTACAGTCATTTGTCTTTTCTCTGAATTTCCACTATTAAAGAGAGATGAAATGTATACATATATATTTTATATATTTATTTTTATAAATACGTATATATATTTAAAATTTTTTCCCCAACAAGGAGAGAAGGGGCTGTACTAGTCCTGGTTAGTAAACAAATTTGACTGCTGTGTGGTCCATGTCACTTTGGCATGGACCGAGCTTGTCTAAAAACCAAGTGTTCCCTCTTTTCATACTAAAAATTAAAAGTAAACAACTTTCCTTCAAAAGCCAAGGAATTTAAGAAGAGGATAGACTTTATTATACTGATACAGAATTAAACACCAACCTGAAAATTCAATGCTCGATTCATATTTATGGGGAGTCCTTCCAAAGCTTCATGAACCTCTGCCCCAAAGGGCACTTGAAAGACCATTTCAAAAGTGGGTCCTTTTGATACTCCATTCCAGGGATCACTGTGAGCATCTATTCCAACCACTAATGTCACAAAATCCTCCTAAATTCCAGAAGATATGGTCGTATTTTGAGCCAAATTCCTCCAATAGCTATCATCCTTAAATGTCCCACACCAAACAGAGTCATCCAAGTACTATATGTACCACCTACACTGTGTCAAGACATCCAAATGATGCTTACGGTAGAGGCCAAATTAATTTTGAAAGTTTTGAAGCCAACATAATGTTCAATCATGACCACTTTTAGACCTAAATATTTCAAAGTACAGCATTTTTGATTTTGCTTACCTAGATTTTAAATGTTTTATGAATAAAACCACAATATACATAATGCAAACTGAATTTATAAATATTTTTATTAGCACTTACAGACAAAATACACATCCGCCTTTCAGAATGTGCTTTGCATATAGAAGCGCTGTGTGCTAAGGGGAAACAGGAGGAACCAGAGGAAAGATTCCTGACCCATTTCACTGCCCAGCAAGCTGGTCTCTGGAATATCTTAGTCTGTCAAGTTACAGTTCTTTCCTTTGCTATGACTACTGATCATGACATCCTGAGAAGCAGGCGAGGCTCCATGCTAATTATTACAGCAATATGTAACACTCTCGCCAGATTCTTGCAGTGTTTTCACTGTCTGAGAAGTCAGTGTGTGAGTTTGCTCTACACAATATCATTCCATAATGACTGCAAGTAAACACCCTCTTTGCAATCAATATACACTCAGATTTTTCCATTTTTACGTCGATTTTGGACTCTTGTCTACCGACAGCACAACCAACATCCTGTGGTTTTCAAGCACTAGACTTCCAGGCCTGGATTGGACAGAAAAAATAAACAAAGGTGGAGAAGGCTTGCTATGTTTCTTCCTCCTAAAACATCTGGAAAATTTCATAAGAGGTAAAAGCCCTTCAAGGACACCTGGACTCTGGATCCAGCTTCATCGTTAAAAAGCTGGGTAATATCAGTCAGGTCACTTAGCATCACTGAGTCTCACCTTCCTCTTGTACAAAATTGGGAGTAAGAGGAATATAATCTAAAGTCATGATATAAACACTGCTATGAGCTCTGTACTTCTGAGTCTGTCCACGGTCCTCTAATTATACTTATCGAGCTGTGTTAATTGACCGATTGTAAATTGAGAGGAAAGACTCAGTGGTTTATCTTGGTAGAACTTATAGTGGAAGTAATACTTGAGCCACGGCTAATACATTGAGCCACACACGATTCAACTCAGGTGTGACAAATGGAAGGGCATTTTCAATAGGGGAACAGCATAAACGATCGGAATGACAGGCAGCATCAGCCTGGCCCACATACGTGTGCTGGGGGAGCAGTGAGCACACAGAGGGACAGAAAATTGTAAAGGAAAGATGAACATAATAGTATCTTCAGCTCTTCTTTGAGCATTTTTACAATTTGTCATGGAGGTTGTGGGTGAAAATTTACACTTAGAGCCAAGTTCTGTTCACTGAATGTGTTTGCCAATTTCAAGATGTTCTTCAAGCTCCATATAAAAATAATTTTAAAAAAATCCCAAAACCTAACATGATATACTCTCCTACATGGACATTCCCTCCTTCAAATATAAAAAAGAATACACACACACACACACACATAATGTATATTATACAGATATAATATATATAGCACAAATTCTCATTGTCAGTGTTTCTCTAATTTAGTTGCAAGAAATTGCTCATTATAAAATGTTATCTCTGGGGCTCGAAAATGGAGGAAAGGGAGAAAGACAAGGGTTTGTCCATAGCAATGTAGTTTAGATCCCAATTCTCAATCAGCTCTGGTATGAAGACCGACCTGAAGTGTAACTTAGGGCAAGTTTATACTCATCCATCTTCCATTTTAATCAGTTCAAAGGCAGTATTCCTGACCAAGTCAAATGGCTTATGCGTAGACACTTGATTTACCTAGATAATCCCTGATATTACACAAGAGGTTACATGGGGGGCTCGCCTCCAACTCTAGTTCCACCTTTTAAAGAGGTAGCTATGCCTCAGTAGCTGGCATTTGTGTGACACAAGGAAAAGCTTTCGCTAAGGACATTTATATAACTAGCTCCCTTGCGTGTACATCTCAGCTGTAGCTGCTTCCTATGAATAGAACTCAGTTTATACATACCTTGATTGCACAATGTTATGCTAATGATTTGGTTCTGGTTTTGTTACTGTTTAGCATATATCATTTCTGTGAATGTTTACTACATTTACCTTATATAATATGAATAAAAAAATTTGTTTCAAAGTTGTAAATAATTTGGCCTACGTTGCAGAAAGTTGGAATTTTTTACCTAAAGAAAGAATAGTTTCACGTGTCAAATCATTTTTTTTTTTTTTTGTCAAAGTGTTTCCTTAGTTGCTGCCAGTTGAAGTGGACAGGATTCACACAACACAACTTGTATTGCCCAGTGTCTGCGGTAGGACCCATGGGCTCAACCCAGGGGCACAAACGCCCTGCTCAGCTCTCCAACTAATTCCATTGTCTTTACAAGTCCACTTTTCTCTTGAGGTAATATGATCAAAACTCAGGTGAAAATAATGATACGAATTCCTACCTTGCGTATGTGCACTAAGATGAAATTGGCTTGTGCCAAAATTGCTTCCAGACACAAGTCCCCACCTGCCTCAGACTCCTCCTCACTCTGAATGGAATGACTCTAAGCTCATTGTGCAAAAAAATGGGAAGGCCACTAATGGAGCATTATCATTGGAGTAATAGATGTCAGCCACAATACCCAAATCTTTCAACGACAGCGGCTACTAAAGGATTTTTCTACCTTTAATTTCTATCCTCTCCACCTAAGTGAGCTACACGCGTCACCCACATGTTTACATTATTAATCAGGAGACAGGATCTCTTGTCTCCTACCTCCCTTACTCCCAGTCCTCCCTAATATTTCCACTCACACGCAATATTTGTCTAAAATTTCATTACACTAACTTCTCCCAAAGCATGGTGATATTAAAATGAAGATGTGGTCTTCATTGAATAACCTCTTCCTGAAGTGAAACACGAGGACACACCAGTGTTATAACTAACATGTTAGACAAGGTCCATCCAACATACCGCAGTGTTAAGAGCGTAAGTAATGATGAAGAAAAGCACATTTAGACAAAGTTTAATTCTCATTTCTGCAAAAGGAAAAGAGAAAGAGGAGTCAAGATCTTTTGGAGGAAATAGAATCGTCTTTCTGTAAATGCATAATTTATCATCTTGAAATAGACTGGGCGAGTTCCTCCTCAGCCACACTTCACAATCACGGCCGCCCTCCATGTGCTTGCCATGCCAAGTCTATCCCGCAACTCTGAGATCCCGCAGAACGGACCCAGTAGTACAGAGGCGGCACCAGGCTGCAGGCCAGAAGGTGACCAAGGGACTAGTCTTAGAATGCTCACTGCAAAGTTGCCAAGTCACATTTCTATAATTCAGTCCAGGCGGTCTTATCCTAAAGATCACAGTTCTGCTTTTGTCTTTAATGTTTTTTGTTTTTTGGTTTTTGGTTTTTGGTTTTTTGATCAATTATCTGCCATGAGTTATCAGACTTAATTATGTTTGGTATCTGTTAGGGAATAAAGAAAAAAGTCTGTTACATAATACAAAAGTTGCACATTTTTTGTCCTTTATTTCTAGCAGAGTGGAAGTCTTCCCCATTGTCACATTAAGGTTTGGGTGTGCACAGGATGAGGAGGTGGCCCTGGGCATGGTAAGTGTTAGTGGCATGCAGCAGTCCCTGCTAAAGGACAAATACCTTTGAAAAGATATGTGTCCTCATTTATTCAACAAATGTTTACTGAAATCCTGTGGCAGGCACTAGGTGATGTCCTCTCACCATCTGACTGGTAAATGGTGGAGACAGGTTGCAAGAAGTCATAACCAGGTGTGAAAAGCCGAAGGATGGAGAAGCACAGACAAGGAACAACCAACTCAGGTTTGGAGGTGTCAATGAAAGCTTCTTGAAAGCAAAGTGCTACCTACCTGTGCTCCAATGAGAAAGAAAAATAGGTGGTTTCCATATCTTGGCTATTGTAAATAATGCGGCAATGAACATAGGGGTACACACATACTTTTTTTTTTTTATGGTGACATTGGTTAATGAAATCCAGTAAGTTTCAGGTGTACAATTCGACAGTAAGGCATATATATACATTGCATTGTGTGTTCACTGCCCATAGTTAGATTTCTTTCTGTCACCACATAGTTGACCCCTTTTACCCCATCTACCTTTCCCCTCCCACTTTTCCCCCTACCCTCTGGTAAC
The DNA here is from genome assembly GCF_902729225.1 of Pteropus medius. Classification (NCBI taxonomy): domain Eukaryota; kingdom Metazoa; phylum Chordata; class Mammalia; order Chiroptera; family Pteropodidae; genus Pteropus; species Pteropus medius. The sequence goes on from NW_024352149.1 coordinate 743,186, forward strand.
TACTAGTCTATTGTCCATGTCCATGAATCTCTGCCTGTTTGTCCTGTTCATTTGTTGCTTTAGGTTTATATCTCACATGTAAGTGATATCATGTGGTTTTCAACTTTTTCTGTCAGGCTGATTTAGCTTAGCATGATTATCTCAAGGTCCATCCACGTTGCTGCAAATGGCAGGATTTCATCTCTTTTTCTGGCTAATGTTCCATTGTATGTACGTACCACAGCTTCTTTATCCAATCATCTATTGTAGGACACTTCGGTTGCTTCCATGTGCTGGCCACCATGAATAATGTTGCTATTTGAATTAGTGTTTTGGATTTCTTTGGAAAAATACCCAGAGGTGGAACTTCTGGGTCATATGGTAGCTCTGTTTTTAATTTTTTTGAAGAAACTCCATACGGTTTTCTAAAGTGGCTGCACCAACTGGCAATCCCACCAGCAGTGCACCGAGGTTCCCTTTCCTCCACATCCTCACCAACACTTGCTGTTTGCTGATTTGTCGACGATAGCCATTCTGACAGGTGTGAGATGATATCTCATTATGATAACTATGCATGATGTCGCATGGGCACGAAACTTCCCAGGGTGATCACTTTGTAAGTTATATAAATGTTTAACCACTAGGCTGTACACTTGAAACTAATATGATATTATACATCAACTGTATTAAAAAATAACCATTTTCCAGAAAAAAAAAAAAGAGATAGAAATTAACACATAAAAAGAGAGCTGGTGAGAGAGAAGCATGTTCTAGGTAAAGGAAGCAGAGTTCACAAGGCAGCTCTCAACTTACATGCCCTAGAAGCAATTTCTTATGCTTCCAAAGCTCAGAATATTATAATATTTCCTCATACAAATGGAAGAAGAAAAATGTGCATTTGGTTTACATAGCGATACACAGTAATATCTATCTCAGTAGAATCCCCGGGGTCGAAAATCACTAAGTTTGAGACTAAGAGCTTCAACATAGCGTAAACAAGACGAAGTTCTTTTCCGGTACCATAATAATTCAAACATACATTCAGATCTAGGACAGACACCACAGGCCTTGGCAGCAGGAGGGTAAACAAGAGATCAGCATTTAGCCAAACATAACATGTGTTTTTAATAGATTCAGTATAATTTATCTATTTACACGGACTGTCACTTTTTCCCAAAGGAAGAATCAGTGGTCTCTGTCCACGTTTCTTTCTGAACATTTTAAACACAGTGGGCCTGACTCTGCTTTGCTTAACACTGGCGTTTATCACAGATGCATGAGTGCAGTTAAAAACGTCCTTTCTGGAGAGGGATGAAAGAATCTAGAGGCTGGTTTGCTCGATTCTTTCTGCTGATAATTAAATCAATACCAGCCGCCGTCCTAAGATTCCTCACATCTTGTATGAACAAGAGTAAAGTCATCGTCCGGAAGCTTTCCCAGCCCCATGTGGCGTGTGCCTCACTCACAAGGCCTTATCAAGGCTGGCTCTGGGGTCGACACCATGGGGAACACTGAATTGAACATCAATCCTTTTGTCTCTTCACTCACTGGCCCCTAAGCAACCAGCCAGTGAGCTGGAGGGTTTGTCCTGGCTTCGTTCAAGCCCTTCCTCACACTTCCTCATCCCTGTGCACACGTGAAGTTTTCAAAGATTTAGGAAAGTCTGCACAGAACCAGATGTTCTGATAATTCTATTTCCAGCTGTCTCCTCACCCCAAGAAAGCCTAGTCACGGCATTCTCTCTATTTCTATCGACTACAGCGATGATCTGATCATCATTTATCGACCATGAAATGACTCCATACACCTTGTTTGCTGGGTGAAAAATTTACCAACAGTCTTTTTAGTATGGTTAAATCCTCAATTACATATGTGCATTGTATAGGTATAGATGCATAGAGATTTGCAGCATGAAAGGGTATTTAAAATGTTAATGTTCATACTTTAGTAAATGGAAGCAGTATTTATGAATGACTAGATTTTAGGAGATTTTTTTTAAATACATTTCTGCAGAGTCTGAATTGTTTTTATAATGGGAATGTTTTCTTTTATTGTCAATAGAACCTATAAATAAATATGTACATATATACCTATAAACACTATAGTTTTCATGTATAGATATATTTATAAAAGTTATAAATAAATATGTATGTATATATATACATATTTATTTATGTGTATGTATAATAACATTTATTTATAGGTTTTTTTTTTTTTAAATTAAAATAAACCAGGTGCTCAGAAGGGGCAGCTGGCAAGACCATCCATCCCCAGGCTGCATCTCAGGGATAAATGGTGCTAAACATCCATGATAACTGTTCGTTGCTGAAGCTGCCCAGGAGAAGGCGTTAGCCCAGCTTCGGCAGGGTCCACACAGGCAAGCTGAGCCTTTCTCCGCTCTCATCCCCCTTAAATTCTGCAAACAAGGGCTGAAGGTCCTTGGCTGTCTGCTTCTCAAGGATAAGTTCCGGCATGGTACAATGCCATTGCAAGGCCACTTTGAGATGGTGGGCTTCAAAGGTAGCTTAGGGGTCCTAAGGCTCTGCTTTATCTCCGGCCCAGAAATGACCCAATGCCATGCAAGTGGCCCACGGAGTGTCCGCGGTTGGATCCAGTGGGAAGTCTCCTAGCTTCTGAATGTGGCTCTGCTGAAGACCTCTTCAGAGTGGGATGACAGGAATTGTGGTGGGGCCTGGATTAGTGTGGAGCCCACAACACTAGCGAGGCCACTTACTCACCAGGAACTAGCATCTCTTCTCACTGTTTTCTCTTTATTTGGCACCTCTGTAATCCCAGATGTAACATGGAGACTATACTTCAAGATGCCCAATAAGACTCTTCTTAGAGCTCAAACTATTCTTGCGACTTTTGGGGCTAGTTTTTAATCCATTTGGGAAGCATTTTATGATGTTCTTCAGAATTATAATTAGATATTATCATCAGCTATTTCTTTTCTTTAAAATAATGAAGTATGGGCTTTCTTAAACTCATTGTCCTGACTCAGAAGCTTGGGCCAGACTAGAGTGAGTGTGCTGTTTTGGTTTATTTGTATTCCTTAAGCTGGATGACTAATTTGTCTGGACTCTATTATTGATTCTGCTTCCTTTGTGTTGATAAGGGTAGCTATGGGCTACATGTGAAAAGAAAATGAATTCTTCAAGACTGGGGACAGTGTCACAGTTAAGGGCAGAGACTCTGGTCCAGGCTGCTGGCGTTCAAATGCTAGCTCAAGTTTGGAGATTTTTTTTAAAATAAGTGGTTATGAAGATTAAATTAGTAAATACATATTACATATATATCTGTATGTGTAATAATATGTGTACATATTTGCATATACAAATATAATAACATATATTTATATATTCTATATATACTCTGCTGGGTAGTAAATATCTGGCACATAATAAGCATTATTTAACTTGTCATTTTTGTAACTAAAATAAAAGTGCTCTTTCAATCCACATCCATCAAAAGAGGCTCTTTTTTTTGTTCGTTTGTTTTCAATGTAAATTACCTAGAATGAATTAGAAATGTGGCCAAAAAAAAAAGTTTTCAAATGTCTATTAATATCATTTTTCTTCTTTAACTTGAAGAGATAAATATACTATTTTCCATTTCTTTGAAATGATTAATTCTTGTACTTGAGGAAGGAGGTTATGTGGCCTACCAAGGAGATGAATTTTGAAACAAAATTTTTTTTAAAAGTCCGGATATGTGGCCTTTAGTTTCTCAAAACTTTCTAAAATATTAAAGGATTATAATAATGCTTCCCAAGAGTCTGGAAATGAATCCTTATGCTTAGCTTAAATTTGGAAAAACATTTAAGGCACTCAAAATCCTTAATGATCAAGGATAAGCAGAATGAATACCTCATGGCCAAGGTCAGATGAGGTTCTGCTGTCTTCTTGACTGTCTAAATTCTGCAAAGCTAAGGGTTAAAGCCTGAACATCTTCCAGGAATCTTCTAACCAGTAAAAGATTGTAACTTACTTTTAAATTAAAAATACTTTCTCCAAAAGTAAGGACAATTTACTTTCATATGACCCTTAGGTTTTTTCTGTGTTTGGTCTGGAACAATCATTCTATTCCAGATAAGTAAACTCATTGCCAAAACATTTGGCTTCTCGCACTTGCATAACAGGGGTCACTCTGCCAATCTCTTTACCTTTTTACTCCATGGTAAATTTCAGAGCAAAAGCTCTGTCCAGTAGCAGATCATAGAAAAGACTCAATTCAGCTATATTGAATGAACCCACTGAGAAGTCACTTCATGCTTTCCTATCAATCTTCTGTGCCAGTGGATATTAACTGCAGAGAATTTATCCAGAATAGTGTCTCTGTGTTAGGGTGAAGTTGGAGCCTCTGAAACTATTCATTAGAACAGTAAAAATTTAATACCCTCTTTGGGTCAAAACAACAATTTTCCTCATAATATCTGTATTTTCTATCTTTTAAAAGAAATTTTAATTGACTCTCTACAGCCGACAGGCACTAAGATGGCCTCCCAATTATCTCCATCTCTTAGTATTCATGTAATTCTCTCTCCTTGAATGTGGGTGAGATCTGTGACTTGATTCTAACCAATAGGATATTGCAAGGAGACATGATGTCACTTTTATGATTGTGTTTTATAAAATCATCTTGCTAGAAGATGCTCCTTTGCTGGCTTTGATGAAGCAAATGGCCATGTCAGGGATGTTCACAAAGCAAAACATTATGGGCAGCTTGTGATCACAACTAGCAGGAAACTGAGGCCCTCAGTCCAACAACCTACATGAGCCTGAATCCCGCCAACAACCACATGAGCTTGGAAATGAAGCTCCAGCTGACACCTTGATCGCAGCCTTGTGAAGCAGAAGACTCAGTTGAGCCATGCCCAGACTCCTGATCCACAGAAACTGTGTGAAAATAAATATGTGATGTTTTAAGCTGCTAAGTTTATTGTCATATTGTTATGCAGCAATAGATAACTAAAACATCATCTTAAAAGACAGTAGGTCAGAGGTTGACACTTGTGCTTTCAGTGACATCCAAATGGACTTCCTATGTCAGATGGGCCTGTTGCTGAAGCACAGCTTCCCAGCGAATAGTGGAACTCACCGGGCCACCTTGCTCAAGACAGCCAATGCCCTTGACATACTCCCTCGACAGAGATCCCTGATCTGCCACCTCCCTTTGAAAGGCTGCTATGCTCTGAAGATGATCGTCCAAAGTCCTTTCAGTGAAAAACTATCTGCCTGCCACATGGCTTGAGGTTAGAATTATAGATTTTTATTGCTAGAAGGTACCTTGACAACTACTTTTGCAATCTTCAAAATTAGTTTCCCATGCATATTTGTGCCAGACACTGAGTTAAACACTGTGGGTTCAGAGATGAATGAAACCTATTTCTCGACCTTGAGAGGCTCACAGTCAAGTAGGAAAGAAGGTATTTTAAAAGGTAGCATAAAACTTTAAAAGACTGACAGTATCGAATGATGGAGAAGATATGGGAAACTGGAACTCTCATACATTGCTGACAAGAGTGTAAAACAGTACAGCCACTTTGGAAAACTGGCAGCTTCTTATTAAGTTAAACACGTTTCTACTCTATGACCCAGCAATTCCACACTAGGTAATTACCCAAGAGAAATGAAAACACATGCCCTCAAAAAAGACATGTGTACAAGAATGTTCGCAGTAGCCTTATTCGCAATAGCTCAAAACTGGAAAGACTCCAATGTCCATCCATAGGAGAATGGATAAACAAATAGTGATATATTCATAAAAGGGAATACTCAGCAATAAAAATTAATGAACATCAATATGGTAGATATTAGAACATACTGCAGTATGGATGAATCTCAAAAACACTGAGTAAAAAAAATGATAGAGAAAAATATATATGTTCTCTCTAGTTCAATTTCAATGAAGTTTAAGAATAGACAGCCTTAATCTTGAGTGTCTGAAATTGACAGAGACAGGACATGAAAGGACTTTCTGGGCAGGGAAAATGATCTATACCTTGATTAGGTAGACAGTTACACAGATGTGTGCACTTAACAAAACTCATCAAACTGTATACATAAGATATGTGCACTTCTCTGTGTGTAAATTTTGCCTCGATTAAAAATAAAAGAATAAATTGAAAGCACCAGGCTTTACGAACCGGGTAGATCTGGGTTCTTACTGAATCTCTGAAGTTCACCCACTGTGACTAGGGCAAGTTATTTAATCCCTATGAGCTTCACTCTCCTCACCTGTAACATAGGATGATAATGCCTAAGGTGTGTTGTCTCTCAGGGTTGTTTTGAGCATTAAAAAGAGATAACGTTGGTAGAGTATTTAGCTTAATGCCTGGCACACGGTGAGTTATCATTATCATTCTTACTTTTGAAAAAACTACCTGAAAGTATGTATAAAGTGCTAAGTGATACACAGAAGAAGAAATTCTGCCTTGATGGCAAAAGTAAAAGAGAAACCTATATAAATGAGGTAATGGTATAAACTAGTCCTTGGGATAAGATTTTTCAAAGTGGACGAAAACATGGAGATAATACATCTCTGAACCTTTTTAAACCAAAGTTACTTTGACCTCTGTAAGTTAAGCAAGTTTCAGGGGACTCAAGATATATGAAATGGATTAATTCAGCAAGTGTTCATTAATTATGTGCTATACACGTCATGCTAGGTACTGCAAATGGGAGAAACAATAAAACACAGAAATAACCATGAAGACCTGGATTATACCAGAAATGTGGTTCACTTCTAGTAAAGTGGGAAACCTAATCAAATTATAAATGTATTTGAACCTGCTGGTCTCACGTCACATTGAATCATGGCCACTGAGGTGTTTAGGGAGATGATATGGTTTTAGGCAGACAAAGCTGAATCTGGAATTAGCTACCTACTTGCCATGTGGCCTTTTGCAAATCACTTCACCTCTAAAAGCTTCAGTTTTCCTACCTACAAAATGCCTAAGAAAGTTATCTTGGAGATTAAATGAGATAACCAGAGTGCAAGCATCTATTACAGTAGAGTATTTAGTACAGTAGGGGCTTGAAAGGCGTTAGCTTACTTCCCATCGAAACGGCTACAGAAAACCCAGAGACTTGGGTTAGATATAACCGTGAGAGGAAGGTGTCCCTTAACCTCACATTGTAATAGTATTGATTATATCACTGTCATTAAAACATGAACCCTTTTAAAAGAAAAACTTAGTTTTAGATTTTAAAGAGATCCATATTTAAATCACCAAACAATTCCACTATAATGGTATCTTTTGACCGAAATTGGCCAGCAGTCTCCCAGATGAAAAATAAGTAATGTTGGCATGGATGGACTGCTTTTGCAGTCTTCCATAATGGTAAACAGAGTCACTGAGAAGGAAATGTTTTTTCTGTGGACACCTGTCTCACTCAACATCTGCTCCCTGCCTCTCCTGTGATCACTTGAAACATTTTCAAAATATTTGGCCTAAATAAGACACTTGATATAGACGTTTCTTTCCTGAAATGTTAATATGGGAAACGATGTTTGTTTATCTACAGGAATCTTCAGGTGCCCAGGCCACACTCAAATTTAGGGTTTCAAAATTTCATTTCTGGCAATAATTACATAGGTGTGTTCTTTATTTTATTTACTATCTCTTTCCTGTGTTTTATTTAGCTTCCTGAACCACACTGGCTATGTCATCACCACGACAGAGTGGTTTGTAAACCCTCTAAGTGCTACTCCCAGTATTGCCACAGACCAGCCCTGTTATAAGAAACCTCTTAAAATACACAGAATAGGGCCACACTGTATTTGCTGCCTCCAAGGGTATGAATTAAGGCTAAGCGCAAGCATATGCCTACCGAGGAAATGGCCTTACACTTTTTAAACATATCAAATACTACAGCAAAATGAAGTACATGGCTTAAATAATAATCTCACTTCGTTAGGATAACCACAGATGAAGGGATGCGCGGATGGGAAAAAAACTCCCCCGGCGTTCCTCCAGCCACTTCCACTTTAGAGGAATGACACCTCAGTTCTCTTCTAAATGCTACACATCATCTCCTTAACTAAGTCAGCCAACCGCCTCCACAACTCCTAGTGATCAGGACCTGTATCTCCTTCTTGCTCTTCTCATTTGAAGCACAAGAAGCTAAAACCATAGATTTTGCCACAGTATCACTCAAACAGCTATATCTTGTAAATAAAATCATGATTGGCATGAGACAGTTACATAGGTACAAGCGCATGATTGACTTTTTCTTTAAAAGACCGATGAGAAAGGTTAGTTGGAAGGCTCCTTCTTGCCTACACAACGAATGAACTGAGGTTTATCTTGGTTTTTCCTGAAAAGCAATTAAAACAAATCTTTGCTATTTTCTTGATACTTGCTATGCCCCAGTGACAGGTTTTAAATATCTTAAGGATGATTACAAAAGCACCAAGTAATAATCTGTGAAGCCCTTTGGATTTTGAGTTGGCTAGCAAAGTATATTACTGCTCTTATAGAATTATAGTGGTAGTTAAATGTTAAGCCATCATTCTTATTCTTCACAGACTATTTGTTGTAGGTGGACCAAATAAAATCATTCAGAAAAAACTGCACAGATGCTTATAGAAATATGGCTGAGCTCTTTTTGCTTCTGCACAGGAAAAGCTAGCAACAATTTGCTGTCTGTTCAAAGATTGGATGAGCAAAACCAGGTATCCTTGGGCAGATTATAAAGCATTGTTAGGAGAGAAAGTGAAAAGTCTTTTAAAATTTTAAATAGTAATTATCAAAGAGGAATTCAATCAAAATGGAACATGAAATAACAACAAAAGACATCTATCAATATATTAGGATTTTTCTGTCTCCCTATTTCTAAGGAATAGAATTTCTTCTCAAAGATGGAAATTGAGCCAGAATGAAATTCTGACAAAGCATATGTTATTTCAATGATTTCTTCTCTCCCTAAGTATTAAATTAATCATAAGAGAATAAAATTATGTAAATAAATGCAGGTATGGCATTTTTATGGATATGAATGAATTACTGATGCTATAAGAAATTTTCTAACTTCATCTTTTAGTGTATCATTTAATAAAAGGTAATATAGCTCTACTTTTAAAAAAATTTCTTCACAAGTTATGAGAAAGACATTTTATTCTATTTTAAACCTTACTAAACTTTTTTAAAAAAATCTATCAAAATATCAAGAAGAGCCATCATAATTTTAGTTTGTTTTTTTTTTTTTTCCTTTCAAAAGTTTCTTGGTCATCTTGGTCAAGGAATTGAATCACGTTTCAGAAGACAGGCATGGTCAAGCACAAAGGCCAGTTTTCACTAACGGACAACATAGTAAGGACACGCACTGCATGACAGAGAACGACCAAAGGGGTGAGACCGTGAGTGTGGGGCGAAGACACGACAGGGGAGCTGGGTGACCAGTCGCTAGGGCTCAGCAGGCGGAAATGCCGTGCAGGGCAAAGGCCCAGAGTGGCGAAGGGTCGGGCTCCAAATGCTAAAAAACAATATCCGCTGCCTCTTGCCGATGCCCACCAGGGTATGACCGGTAGCTAAAGGTTTCAGTGTACAGAGCATCTATTCCATTCTTCGGCATGCAGAAGAGGCACATTCTAGAAAGATGGTTTTCAAACCAAATGCATAAGCCCCATTTTCCCATTGACAATCCTTTACAAACAGGGCTTGGATTCGAGTAGGGTTGGAGTTTAGGGGGGAAGCGTGGGTCCAGCAGTTGCAGTGTGACCACCAGAAGCAGCATCTTTGGCAGTGCAGTACCAGATGCAAGTTCACAGTTGCCAGCCCAGGACCATCGCAGTTTCCTGATCTCTGTAAATATCCCTTTTTTATTGTCTCTTCTGCATCCGTTTCTTCCTTTCGTCCTTTCTGCAACAACTGTCCTTTCCTTTCCATTCCTTCCTTTTGTTCCTCTAGCCCTCTCGACACCATCGTATCCAATCTCCTGTATTAGATGCCCTATTTGAATTACCTGCATTTGTCTCCTCATTGGGCCCTGCCTCGTATAATGCTCCCCTCGATACCAAGCACAGTGAGTTTTCTCTAAAATAAGGAAGTAGGGAATCAGTACGGGACTATGAAAGAAGCACTAAATTTGAAGTTAGAAGAACTAAGTTGAAATCTCCACTCTGTCACTTCACTGGCCGTGGGACCTTAGGCAAGTAAGCTGACCCTCCTTACCTCCTCTGTGCCACGAGCCATGTCCCAGGGCATCGGGGTGAGCACGAGCCAAGTCCCAGGGCATCGGGGTGAAAGCCTCTGGCTCTGAGGTTTTCAGCCTAACTACATGTGAGCATCACTTGGGGAACTTCTTTTGAAAATCCCCATCTGGACTCCCCCGCCAGAGAGCCTGATAGTTCATCTTAAGTGTGATCCAAACCTTGGTGGTTTTAAACTCTTCCCAGGTGATTAGTCCTCACAGCATGATTTGAAGACCACTGGGGCAGAGCTCGGTGTGTGCCCTGCAGACCAATGGCATCGATGTCACCTGTTAGAAAGCAGACTTCCAGGCCCCGTGTCAGTCCAATTAAATCAGAATCCACGTTTTACAAGACCCCCAGGTGATCCCTATGCACATGACAACTTGAGGAACACTGATCTCGAACAAAGTACTCACAGAACAATGGTAGGATATGAATGTTAAATACTTATTGGAATTGAATATTGGGTTGCTTCATATTGGGGCACGCACCTGTGCAGTACCCTTGAGTAGAACCAACTGGAACCTCTATTTTGGAATATCAGGCCTCAGTCACATGAGCCTGAGATTCCATGCCATCACATTTACCGCAGCAGCTTCTGGCAGGTCTCCCTGTTTCTACTCTTATTCCTCTGCAATTCATTCTTCATTTTCCACAGGGCAACCAAGGTGATCTTTTTAAACGTGAATAAGAGCCCTGATACTCAAAGCTGGGTCCACGGACCAGCAGCAAACAGCATCACCTGGAAGCTGTTAGAAATGCAGAACGTCAGGCCCCACCCCAGGCCGGCTGAAGCAGAGTCTTCAGGTTAACAAGGTCCCCAGATGATTCAGATGTACCTGCTTAAATCCTCTGGTGGCTCTCTATTACGTTAGGAGGGATATATCAAACTCCCAGATGATCTGGCCCCTGCGTTCTTCTCCGACCTGGCACCTTAGCACTGTCACCCATTGTCACTGTGCTCCACACACACTGACTGGCCTTCCTTCCGCTCCTCGAGCTCATCAAGCCCATCCCTCAGTCAGGGTCTTGGAACTGGCTGCTCCCTCGAACCCTTGTCCCCCAGACCTTTATGTGGCTAGCTCTTCAGTTCCTTTGTCACTTCCTGAAGGTAGCTCTGCTTGTTCAGCCTATTTCATGAGCCCACCCCCCTTTCCCTCTTCCTATCCCCATTTGTTCTCTATCATATTATCCTGTTTTCATTTCCTCAAGGCACTAATGAATATTTGAAATGATCTTATTTATATGTTTACTTATTTCTTACCACCCCTTCCTGCCCCCAAAATGTAAGCTCCATAAAAAAAAAGGGACATCGTATGTCTTGTTCTCTGCTCTACTCAGAGCCCAGAAAAATGTTTGGTAGGCATTTAATAAATACTTGTTGAATATATACTACTGTCATATTTTTTCCATCAAAGTTCCTAGTGTAGTGAGTTTGATGCTAATTGTCAGACAGACTCTCCTTTTCCTACACCTGAAAATTCCTAGTGAAGGAACTTCAGCAGAGAACAATCCTGGCCTGACATCTCTCCCACCTCCTTTTAGCGACTTGTTTGATGAATGAATTTCGGAGAAAGCAACTGAACATTTCTGGCTTTTGGAACCAGCTTGTCTCCTGGATCCTGACACTCTCTGCCACTGGGTTCTTTTAGTGGGGTAGGCTTTGTCCTGGAAGGGGTGGGGGCGGGTACCATGGGTTCAGAGGATAATTTCAGTTGGGAGGAGAGTTAGCAAACCCATTAGGATGCAAATCTAAAGCCATTTTAATCTTGAATGGTTCTTGTCTCCGATGGTTCAAATGGTCCAAAAATTCAGAAGAAGGCTAAAGCAGTATTATTTATTAAGCCGCCTAAAATCCTAGCACATATCACAACTCATAGCAGGTATACTAATAATACCTATCAATATAAATGGGCATGTTGGAGAACTATCTTACTCAAGTATTCATGGAACTATCTAGAACTCTGTTTTTGCCTCCAATTTATGCCCTTGTGAATTATCAGCTGAGGAAACTGATCTTGATTCAAGTGGTTCTCCATACTTCTGAAGAGAATTGCTAATCTCTTCTTCGTGGTAATTCAGTCTCCAAGAGCAAAGTGTCTTTGGAAATCTTAGCTCTGCTGAGCAGCTGTTTTACCTGGGAAGGGTCCTGCTTTCTCATCTACTTGGGGAAGACTTCTGGCATCCCCAGGGGATCACCTGTGTACCCCTAGACTGCCTACCCTCCCATCCTGTATAGTTAGTGGACCCAATGTCCATCTTTCTGCAAGGTCTCTCATTGTTTCCGATGGCATTTGAAAATAGTAACAAGTCTCAAAGAGCTGCAGATACGTCCTAGGAACAATTAGAATATGCTCATCAAGTTCGAAACCTCTAAATTCCTTCAGAGCTAAATGGCATTTAGAGATTTTCTAACTTAATCCTTGTATCAAGAATCCAGTGCTCAGAGAAGTTACGTGATTTGCCCAAGGTGACTAAGCTAGAGTGACGCAGGGCCTGAACCCTGTATCAATTCAAGATGAGCCATCGTTACTATCAATTTTAATAAGTAAGTTAGGTAGTTGTGTGAAACACTGCCAGATGCCAAGTAGGTCCTATGAAATTTATGTTTGTTTGGGTTTTTGTGAGATGGAGTTAACACACATTAACATGAGTCAGACATAAGAAAAAATGATGAAATGCTACCAAATCATTACAGTACCAATAACAAGAAAAGTTAACTCATGACTCAGAATACATAATTTCCATACACATTAAATTAGCATTGGCTTACGGTAAGAATGCATTTGAGCACATGTAGCTGCGGGGATTAATTGAGAACTCTGTCAAGCAGATGCTCCCCTGTGTGTGCTTGGGAACTGCTTCTTTTCCATAAAACATCATGAACTCTGGTAGTTCACATTAAAGAAAAAGTGAAACTCCCAAAACTTCGGCTTTCAGTCACCACAACCCAGACCTGTAAATCAGCACTGCTCATTTAAGTAAGTTATTGGCTAGACAACAAAAAAAGGTGGTTTCTTCTAGTCTTTACTGAAAATGATTGTGTGGCATCATGAAAGGAAAACACATACTCATCTTTAAACTAACTAAAGTTTCTAACATGCCTTTTAAAAAAATAGCTGTGAAATTGAAAAAGAAAAATATTTTCCAAGGAAAGCCGATTGCTCTGAACTTCCTGCCTTACACACCCCCATAGTTTTACACAAATGTCAATACTTAAGATTCAGAAATGAATCAACCAGGCGTTGTCTTGGAAAATACTAAAGGCCCCCAACTAAGCATGCAGGTTGGCCAACACTCTATGGGTGCCAGTGAGGCGTCTCGCTCAGTGCACACAAGGTGCCTATTTTTGCAACATGGCAAATGACAGACTGGAGACTCAGAAAATTATGGCAATTGAGCCCTTCATGACAAGACCGCCTCGCTAATAAATCGGTTAAATCTTAACAAGCCATGACGAGAGCTGACCGGGGCCTAGAGACATGCTTGATTGAGACTCGCTCTCTGAGAAATCTTACTAAGTCATCGCCTTTCTCCTACAGGAAAAGGCCGTCGACCACCTTCGATGGATTGCACAGGGATCATAAAACGATTAATGAAAAGTCTTTGAGCTTCCTGAGATCAAATTTCAAATTGGTAGCAACATACTCCTTAAAGATTGACGTTTCATTTGTATACTTTGGGGATTACATTTTGATAGGTCATGTTAAATGGTCGTTTTCTATTAGCAAACTTCAGGTGAAATTTACCTTTAAAGAGTATGAATTCTATGATATTAGGGTCCATGTTTTTTAGTATCCTCGCACACAGCATAGCTGCTATGCGCACGGTATGTCCTTAGTAATTGCTTAATAAACAAAGAAATAATAAACAAAGAACTAAGTGAATGAGTTGCTTGTTTATTGGAAATAATGCTGCTTCTGAGAACGCTTTCTCAAAATGGTTTACTTTCACCCAGGAAATCTAAAGATTACTTACTAATGGATTTTCTTTCAAGAAGTGACTCAATGACAATAAATTGTGTTTTCTTCTTTTAAGGTGGTCAGAGAAGTAAGATTAGTTTGACATTGGATATATTTCCTTTTTGTTTAAATACATTCGAGGTGAAAATGAAATGAATCTTATAACTGTAGGTGATTTTTTTCTCCTGCGTATATCACTGCTATTTTTCGAGATCTTTTTAAAAGCTGTTAAACAATGGAAAACCATGGAGACAATAGGTGGAAAAAATTACATGTTTGAGACAGACTCTTACCCACATAGCTTTAATAAGAGCATCAATTTCTAAATGAAAAACAAGATGGGGAAAAGGTTGGCACAAGCAACTGTTTCTCTCAAACTCAGCCATTTCGCAGAGTGCTCATATTGATAAGAAAAAGACTTTACTCTTAAACCAGGATCTATGCAGATCCTTAAGACTGTGCTTAGATCTGGGAAATATGTTTTTTCCTGTAGCCTTTTTAATGAAACGGCTGGTTTTAAAGGTATGTTTTTTTAAAGTAATATTCGGATTTGTACATGTTGAATTTCAATCACTGCAATTCTCTGAGCTGGAGATCTGTACAGTGGACAACTCTGTGAATTTTATAGGTGGGCGGCCGGCTGGAAAGGTGACAATATTTCCAGCAAGGTTAGAACATGTATAGCCTATTTGTCCGCCATCTAAATTTCCTTGACCACAAGGTATCCTTTGAATCTTGGACATACTTTTTCTGCTGGGAACTTTCTGGTTCTCATTTCATAAAACCAAAGTTGTCTTCTTTTTTCTTTCTCTAGGGTCCGCAATGTTTAAAAACATGTTTGTGATGTTTTCCTATCATTGTAAATTTCTGTTATACTCTATCAATATTGTCTTCACAGAACTAAATGAACCAGTATGAGGAGGTCCCCGATGGTCTGGTGCTTTTTCTGGGGAGCAAAAGAAGGTCAAGGATGATTCCATTAAATGGTAGTGAATAAGGGAGCGCCTATAACTTCTTATTATAGTTTCCAATACAGACCTTTTCTCATTCTTTCCTACTGACTGTTTTGACAGTTATGACAAAGAAAAGACAGAAATTCTATACTGACTTGGAACTGCTTGCTACTTATAAGAAGCAAGTTAAAAAAAAAAATCAAGGAATATGAATAGTTCAGAAGTTTTGAATCTTTGCCTAAATATCAAATAAAACTCATCTGACAAGGGTCCACATATAAATTGACACTTAGGTACCCCAGCTCAAACAAGATAGAGGGTTCTGCTGATGCAATTTGATTTGCATTTTCTGATTCGCTTTCCCGTACAAGATCACTTTGACTCTCCCCTCCAGACGATGCTCCTTAAAACCATTAAATCACCATCAAGGTTATTGCCAATTCAACAGGCAATGGTCTTGACACTCTCACGTTCACATCTCTACCACCGTGTTCCCGCAGCTGGGCACTGCAGACCTGGGGACATGCTGTACATTGTCCTTTCACTCTGCAGGATGCTGATTCATTTTTAGGTCTCCCTCAGCTATGCTTTTAAACTAAACTTGCACTGTACTAGGATCCTAAGGCCTTCATACTAAGATGTAAATTTCGACCATAAGCAACGTGCTCCATTTCTGGATTTTTTAAGAGCTAAAGAAAATTAAGACACACACAGTTGTTGGGGACTGAATGTTTGTGTTCTGCACCCCGCCCCCAAAAATTCATATGTTGAAGCTCTAACCCCCAATGTGAAGGTACGAGGAAGTGGGGCCTTTGGGAAGAAATGAGGATTAGATTAGGTCATGGTGGGACCCTCATGATGGGATTAGTGCCTTTATCAGAGAGGAAGACAGATCTTGCTCTCACCAGGCATACACACTGAAGAAAGGCCGTGTGAGTGCACAGCAAGAGGCCACTGTCCACAAGCCAGGGAGCTGGGCCTCACCAGGAACTGAATCTGCAGGCACCTTGGTCTTGCACTTCCTAGTCCCCAGAACCGTGAGAAATTAATGTCTGTTGTTTAAGCCACCCAGCTTATGGGATTTTGTTATAGGATGCTGAGCTAAGACACACCTAAAACTTGGCATCCAATTTTGGCTGATTTCAGTAAAGATCTGAAAATATCCTTAGATAGATGCATTTTTTGATAACTGGTATAAACTTAATTAACATTCTATCAAAAGCCTTTATAAATATTCGACCCACTACTTATAACCAAGTCAAGTAAATTGAGTTTAACTGTAATGAGTCAAAACTGAACTTCAATCTGCCAAATACTAGCTCTATGACTGAGAAAGTACTTATGCAATGTGGGCCTCGGTTTTCTTATTTTTAAAATGGGGATAAAAATTGTACCTATCTTTTATCATTATTGTAAGGATTACATGACTTATTATTTGTAAGGCTTGATCCTAATAAGTACTATATAAATGTCTACCAAATGAAACTAGAAAATGTTCACAATGCCTGGTATACAAAAGGGATCTGATAAATGAGCTGAATCTGAAACCAACAGCAATGCAGCTTTGTAAAGCAAATTTTAAATAATAACAGGTAAGGTAGTAGGAAGAATACTGTCCTGCGAGTCATGGAATGACTGTTCTGGTCACAAATACACCCTGTGATATTTGCATAAGACACTTCCTCCTTCTGCACCTGAATTTTTTATCTGCAAAATGAGAAAATGGTACCAGAGTAGTTTCCAAATGCAGGTTTTGGGTTGTGAACCAGTCGGCGCTGATCTATCCCGTGAGAAAAAGGGAAAACAAAGGATGATGAATTGATTTTTTTCATAAAGTTACATTTAATGACTTTAAAGGAATATTCTTTAATCTGAGATCATTATTCTCTCCTTTCTTTCCTTGCATTCTCTTTTTTATATTCTTCTCTCTTCCTCTTCCTTTCTTTTTGATGTGAAATTTTCCTCTTATTTTATGCAACAGTTATGAAAGCAGATGGTAGATATCTTCAATTGTGGTAAAATATATATAACATAAAATCTACCATTTTAAAATGTTCAGTTCGATGGCATTAAGTGCATTTGCACTGCTGTGGAACCATCATCATCCATCTCCAGGACTTTTTCATCATCGCGAACTGAAACTCGGTACCGACTGAAAAATAACCCCATTCACTTCCCTCCCCAGCCCCTGGCAACCACTATCCTATTTTCTGTTCCTGTGACTTTGACTATTCTAGGTACCTCATATAAGTGGAATGATATAATATTTGTCCTTTGGTGTCTGGCTTGTTGCACTTAGCATAAATCTTCAAAGTCAGATTTTTTTAAACATTCTTACATGACAGTCCCCAAGTAATGTTCTTAACTAGTTCTTCCTCTAAAGGCCTGGAAACCACTGGACTAGAAAATCTTTAATTTCTCATCTAACACTACTGTTTTACAGTTCTACAATCAAGGTCAACTGTCATATTTCAGTACATTGCAGCACCCACGACAATAAACTTGAAATAATGTAGCTCAACCATCTTTGCAGGGGTAGAAGTGGACTGAACTTGTGTTGGGTATAACACTTCCCAAATTAATTGCAGTATCTCTTTTATGCTCTAAACTAGTTATACTATAATTGTAAAAATGAAAGGATGATGGAAAATACTATTTTTAAACAAACTGGCAAAAGGAGATTGATGGTTTAGTCCAGCTTACACCGAATTCTACAAAGCACCTCCTCATGTCTGCCCCTGAATAATTCAGTAAGTCACTTCATTAAGGGAACATTTTTAGAGAGGCCTTGGTTCCTGAAATTATCTTAAAAGTCATAGATCTCAAGTCACCTCTTAAATAACTATCCAGCCTCACAGGCAAGATGCTTCAAAATTTGCAGCCCTTTGTGAAGCAGTTAATCATACTCATTTTAAGCACAGTGCCCAGTGCTTTTTAAATGTTTTGGATGTAGTATGTAAATCTTTACTCATGAGAGTAACTCCAGCATGTTCCACACTTTAGGTCACAAACTATGAAATTACTAAAAATAAAGCTTCCAAAATAAAACTTCCAAAATAATATTCCGTAGGCCATAAGTAGAGAAATACATAATGATGGGTGTGGTAAAATTGTAAAATTGTTTCATTTTTGGAACTGAGGCTACGAGGCACTATTAGAAAGAAGAAGAATACAGAGAACAAATAAAAGTCTTAAATGTTTTTGAATTCTTTAAAGTCAGCCCCAAAGAATTTAAAAAAACAGGTGAGTGGGGGTAGGGGTAGGGGTGGGATACAAACTAGTAAGAGGAAGGAAACAGTGGACCGTGAGTGGTAGCAGCGGGCTTATAATAAGAGGCCCAGCAAAGAAAAAAGATGGAGCTAGAACGGCAGGCAGACAATGGCAAGGAAACAGCGTGACTGAGCTGGTCAATGAGATTGAACGAAACAGAATGGAATGGAGCACACATGAATACTTGCACCTGGACTTTGACACAGAATGCTGACATCCCCTGTGCCCTCCAAGCTTCACTGTGATGCCTGGACGGGGCTGACAACACCTGCATTTTCCAGATTGGGAACTGGGGCAAAGAGACAGTCATTAGAGCACAGACGTCTTCTTTACATGGCTGGGTTAGAGAGGCAGAGCGAGGCAACATGGGTAAAGGGGATCTGGGAGCAGAGCATGCCTATTCATATAAAAGCTTAAGTTGGGATCTACTTCCTCCACCACTGTTAAACATATTTAAATTTAACTTATAAAAAAAAAAAAATCCCAGGGCTTCACTTGAAATATCCATCGTGTCCCTGGGAACCCTCAACTTAATCAGGGATGCAGAACTTAAATGGATTTTCCACTTCTTACTTCAAGGATTTAGTGGCATCATGCTTCTGGTAGATGATGTATATTTTGAGTTATTCTTGATTATTCCCTCCCAAATAAATAGCATCTGCTTTTTAATTTTTAAGAAAGAGGCAAATCTGTTTTTAGTTGACTTATTCAAATGGAGTACTAATAAAAAGTTAACCACAATGTACTACTGGTTATGAAATGTTATTGTAACATTAAATTGTTTCTACTGCCAATTTGGTTAATTTAATGATTTGTTAAGTCTTAAAAAGTGGCTGATACTTAGTAGATGCTTAATAATGATTACTTAATGAACACTTTTGCCCTAAAGCTTAATAATAAAAATAACAATAACCATCATAGCAAACACTTTTATTTACTTATTATGGACAGGCAGTTCTCCAAGTGTTTTATGCATATAAAATTTGTTTGGTTTTCTCCTCCATTTTACAGGTAAGGAAAATGAAACCAAGTGGGGTATAATGAGCTGCCCAAGGGCACAAAACTAGTAAGTGACAAAGCCAAGGATTTTGACCCAAGCGATCTGGTTCTAGGGTCTGTGTTCCTAATATCACATTATCCCGCCCCTCCTAAGAAATGGATTTTTTTTTTAATCTAAAGAGCATATGATCCTTTAAGTGTATTCTCAAAATATTATATTTGTATACTAGCTCCACAAACTTAATTTTTCCAACAGTAACATAATGGTATTATTAGCTTATGATTTTGCTCTTTCTGAGCTCTTTCTGAGGTGACCACAATCATGACAAATATTTTTGAGATCATCTCATTTGAAGTTTAGAAATTTGTTTTTCAATAGGAAGCCACAGACTCCTCTCTTAGAATAAAAGAACAAGTGTTACATCCTTCTTTTTATTCAGAATCTTGTTCTACTCTATGAGTAAAATTAAATTAGTTAATCTATTTTGTTGATAATTAGGATGTCCAAGAGTCTATTTGCTGGCAAAACCCAAAATGTGCCATATATATATATCTATATACACATATAGATATATATATATATATACACATATAGATATATATATATGAATTCATATACATATATATATGAATTGTTTAGGCCATATATATGTATATATATGAGAACAAGAAAGATCATCTGCATTTTAGTCCTTATCAATGATGCCCTTATTTATTGGTATTTACTGGTAGGAGAATAATGGCCTTCATATGATGTCCATGTCCTAATCTACAGAATCTGTGACTATGTTACCTTACACGGCAAAAAAAACTTTGCAGATGACATAAATTGAGGACCTTGAGGTGGAGAGATAATCTAAATGGGTCTAAAATGTAATCACAGAGAGAGAGAAAGAAGAGAAAGTCAGAGAAGATGTAATGACCAAAACAAGGTCAGAGGATTGCAGTGTGAGAAAGACACAAGCTGACATTGCTGGCTTTGAAGGTACAGGAAAGGGGAGGGGGAGGGGCACGAGCCCAGGAATGCAGGTGGTCTGGGGAAGCTGGAAAAAGCAAGGAAATGGATTCTCCCCTAGAGCTTTCAGACAGGAACACAGGCCTGCTGATCTCTTAATTTTAGCTCAGTTAGACCCTTATTGGACTTCTGGCCTCCGGAATTATGAGATAACAAATTAGTGTTGTTTTAAGCAACTAAGATAGCGGTAATTTGTTATGGCAGCATATGGCAACATAACTTGAACTTAAAGCTCCAGAAATGCAATCTGAAATTCATGAAGCTAAATGAGTTCAGATGCTCCCAACAAGCCAAAAAATTGAGTTGCAGCAGAAAAATTCTCAGAACATCAAGGACGCCTCCAGATTTCCTTGGTACTGATGGTCCTTCATTCTCCTTTCTGTTTCTTTCTGTTATCTCCTTATATCAGTCAAAACCACCCTTAGACTTGCAAATCCTCTCTTTAAACAGGAATTCCCTTTCTTGATCATTTGTAAGTAAAAGGAAAATTGCTTTCACGCAAATAGTGAAAGACTATAAATCTACCTAGAGGAGTGAAAATATCAGACATATGCTATATCATCACTTAAAGATATATTTGTCAGGTTTTTCTTCTTTCGATCATTCCTAATCTATTTTGTCTGATACAAATATAGCTATCCCTGCTCCCTTTTGGTTTCCATTTTCTTGGAATCTTTTTCATTTCTTGGACTATCATTTTAAGGCTATGCGTGTCCTTGTGGGCAGCAGACAGTTGGGTCTTGTTTTTTGAATCCATTGTCTCGCTATGACTTTCGATTGGAGAATTTAATCTGTTTACATTTAAGTATTGATAGATAAAGACTATTACCATCTTGTTCATTGTTTTCTGACTCTTGTAGTTCCTCTCTGCTTCTCTTGCTGTCTTCCTTTTAGAAGTGATGACTTTTCATAGTGGTATATTTTGATTCTCTTCTCTTTACCTTGTGCGTGTCTACTATACATTTCTATCACATACAGAAACTCCACCTTTTTACCCGCCTCTTCATATTTTATGCTTTTGATGTCACAACTTACATCTTTTTATAGTGTATGTCCGTTAACATATTATTGTAGCTACAGCTATTTTTAAAACTTTTCTCTTTAATCTTTATACTGCAGATAAGTAGTTAACACACCACCATATTGTCTTAGAGTGTTTTGAATCTGACTATATCCTTACCTTTACCAGTATGTTGTATAATTTTAGCATTCTTTTGTTTCACCTTGAAGAATTTTTTTCAGCATTTCTTCTGAGTCACATCTAGTGGTGATGAAGTCCCTTGGCTTTTGTTTGTTAGGAGAAGTCTTTATTTCACCTTTATTTATGAGGAACAACTTTGCTGGATTAAGCATTTTCCATTGGCAGAGTTTCTTTCATCACTTTGAATATGCCATCCAATTCTTCTAAACTGAAAGGTTTCTGCTGAGAACTGCTGATAGCTGCATGCGGGTTCCTTTGTATGAGAGAATTTAAATATTCTCTGCTGCTTTTAAAATGTTCTTTCTGTCTTTGATTTTAGACAATTTTATTATAATGTATGTTGGAGAAGATGTTTTGAATTGAAATTCTGATATGACCTATTAGCTTCATGAACTTGGATGTTTAAATCTCTCCTCAGGTTTGGGAAGTTCTCACACATTATTTCTTTAAACAAGTTTTCTACTCCTTTCTCTCGATTCCAAGGATGTGCAGATTGCTTCTATTAATAGTGTCCCCTAAGTCCCATAGGCTTTCTTCGTTCCTCTTCATTCTTTTATCTTTTTGCTCCTCCGATTGGATAATTCCAAATAATCTGTAGTTGAGTTCATTGATTCTTCTTCTTGGTCCAATCTGATGTTGAAGCTCTCTATTGAATTCTTCCGTTCAGTTTTTTTTTTTTTTTATTCTTCAGCTCCAAAATTTCTGTTTGGTTCTTTTTAATATTTTCTACTTTTTTGTTAAAGTTATCATTTTATTCTTGTATTATTTTCCTCATTTTATTAAATCTTATAGCTCTCTGAGCATCTTTAGAACAATTACTCTGAATTCTTTGTCATGCAATTCTTGTGTCTCTTTTTCTTTAGGTCAGTTACTGAAGGTTTACTGTGTTCCTTCGGCAGAGTCATGTTTCCCTAATTCTTCATGACCCTTATAGCCTTGTACAGGTGTCTGTGCATTTGAAGAAAAAGTCACCTCTTCCAGACTTTATAGACTGACTTTGGTAAGAAAAGACCTTCACCTGTAGGTGACAGTATACTGGAGCATGCTGTAACACTGGGTCTACTGGTGCAGGATGCCAAGCGTGGGACATGTGGTAGTTCCAGATCCAGGGGGATGTGATGACTTGTCATCTCAGGCCATTGGCCTCCACAGCAGCTACAACTGTGTGGTCCTTGGTGAACACTGTGGGTATTCCACAGAGGCTACAACGGCTGATGGGGTGAAACCGAAGCAGGTCCTTCATGTGGTGCCCCAAATGGCTAGAGAAGCTGGTCTCTTACCTGCTTCTCTCTTTCTTGGTGAGAGGAACTCTTTCTAACTGGGGCTTCTCTCTTGGAGCTGAGCAATGCCAGCTTAGGGGATGGGATGATGCAGGCAAAATAAAGCTGTTTTTCTTTCCCTTTTGTGTGGTTATTCTCGAGTTTTTGCTGCACTGTGTTGCTAAAGTTTCTTAAGTGGACTACAGAGCTCTCCCAGAGTGTTTTCATTTGTGGATAGCTGTCTAATTATTGATTTTTATGGGAGAATGGAGGCTGGGGTCTCCTAATCCACCATCTTGGTGGATCTAAAATTCTGAATCTAAAATTCTGTAAACTGTAGACTCTCATCCCAGTCTATAGTACACAGGATAGAATCCATCAGAGAGCACTGTTAACTGATACTCTAAACACACCAGTTAATCTGTCTATTTAAGGAGACAGCTTTAAGAAAACTTTCATTTCCCACCCTCCAAATTAAGGTATACTGCTACTAATCTTAATAACAGATTAATATTTAATCTGTTAAATATTAATAATATTTCTTTTTCTGTGCTATCAGTTGAATGATGAAAAGGAAATATGGGTAACAGGATAAGGCAGCACCAATAGCTAATAAGTTAAGAAGGAAAATATAATCTTCATTTAAATTATGTTTATCACAGAAGTGCATGGTTTTTCTTTAGCCTTAACCACATGAGGGCAACTGTTCTCTGTAGGCAATCAGATTACCTCTGATATCAAGAATACCTGATGTTAGAAGGAGATATAAAAGCTTTCTTAGAGGTTACTTTTTTCCCAAGGGTAATTTTATACTGACCATAATAAATTTCTTTTTTTTACTTTACTTCATTTAGATTAAAAAATAAACTTTCTAAATCATTCTTTTAGATTTTGTCATAAATTTTCACACAGTCTGAAGAAGCGTTCTGATGTGCAAGAAAAACATTCCAAAAATCAAAATTCCATGTGATATTTTCATATCTTCCAACTAAAAGAATGGTCTCTCACAACCCCTCTTCCAAAACTAAAGGAAATTATCTATACCTCTCTGGTGACATAGAAAGATGGGGGGTACTCACCCTCTTCTCAGCATGTGCACACACATGTAGGTGCACCCACGACCCCCGCCCCCCAAAAAACACATATCGAGTCATGTAAGAGCCATGAATATATTGCAACAGCTCTTTGTAAGGGCCAGCTTATTTAATGAGCTTGTTAATAAAAACAATTAAAATCTTATTTGCTCTTTACAAAAATTGTTTTTCCACTACCCATAATATGTATAGTCTGCTTTTTCAAGTTCTTCCAGTATGATTTTTATGTTCAATGTAGAGGTAATGTTTTAAGCTTATTTATTTATTTTTTTACCTAGCGATTACAAACCTCCTCCAAAAGGAAGGGAAATCAGTTTTTTTTTAAAATATCATTTAAGAAATGGTAAATTATTCATATTCTCCTACAGAAGTGTCTCATGATCCATGGTTACTTAGGTTCTATGTCAAAAAATCTGCCTTGAGGCTGTACATCAGACTTGGTTTTACGGGCTGTGAAAAATACTATATTCTCGTTCTCTTTCACTCTTGTATCGTGAATCTTGAAAATTAAAGACTATTACATTTTTTTTCTCATGTGAGGTCAAGGCCAGTGGGGCCAGTGGCAAGGAGTCAGCCTACAGGTGTGAGGACTGGTTACTCACAGAGCTTGAGCAACTAAGGAAATATATTGAAGATAATTGGGATTTCTTCTCAGTCAGAGAGAGAGTTATAAATATAGAAAGGGTGCTATCCTTTTGGCTAGAATAAACCCAGGGTGTTATATTGGAATTGGAGTCAATACAAACACAAGGTTCTAATAGATAGACAGATATAGAAATCAGTATAGGTGTGTGTGTGTGTAAAGTCACGCATTTTCTATCTTTGTTCATTGAGAGGGCCTAGAAGCAATGATCCTCAGGTAGCAATGTACATATCTAGCACCCAGATCTTGGTTTTTATATACTATCATCTACTAAAAAGAACCAGATATCATCAGAGAAATGGTTTATTCCAGGGCAGGGAAAGTACAAGAAGATGAGTCTGGAACATCTTTTTAGACCATAAAATAAGGAAGTGCTCAAATACAGGTACATCTCGCTTTATTGTGCTTCATTTTATTTACTTCACAGATACTGCGTGTTTTACAAATTGAAGGTAAGACTCTCCACCAGCAAAATGATTATGACTCACTGAAGGCTCAGGTGATGGTTAGCATTTTTTTAGCAGCAAAGTATTATTTAATTAAGGTATGAACATTGTTTTTTATACATGATGCTATTGCACACTTAATAGACTACAATATAGTGAAAATATAAATTTTATATGTACTGGGAAACAAAATAATTCATGTGACTCACTTTATTGCGGTGGTCTGGAACCAAACCCACAATATCTCCAAGGTTTGCCTGTAATAATGGGTATAAAATTGTCAAAAGGACATAGGAGCCAACTTGATGAAGCCCCCATTGGCCAAATGTAAGAAACTTTGAGCATCAAAATAAATCATGATAGTAATAGATTGTAATCCACTGAATCAAACAACATTCCATGAATCCATATTTAAATAAATAAATAAATAAATTTTTGAGAAGAAAAATTTCTATTTTACATAGAGTGCCAAGCAATAAAGTAGAAAGAATGCGAATGTAAAAAATCACCATTTGGCAATAATCTGATAATAAGTGAATAAATTTGATAATAGTTGTTTCTGTCAAGAATTGGCAATGGATGCTAAAATAAGTGGATGAGAGTTTGACGAACAACAGAATCTATACATAGTTTTCAATGTCTCCTCAT
Source organism: Pteropus medius (assembly GCF_902729225.1). Classification (NCBI taxonomy): domain Eukaryota; kingdom Metazoa; phylum Chordata; class Mammalia; order Chiroptera; family Pteropodidae; genus Pteropus; species Pteropus medius. The sequence continues at coordinate 768,852 of NW_024352149.1, forward strand.
GAAATATTTATTAACTACTTTTTAGTGAATAAGCACATAATACTTGTTATTTAAATTTATATGTAGAAATTTGGCGGATGTCATTTTATCAAAGGGATAAAAGTTAACATCACCAATGATAAGTCTGCAACATGTACCCCCTGATGATGCACAAAGGACTCAGCATCACCTCTGGTATTTATTCTTACTGCCTACCCTCCTCAAAAGCATAACTTGAATCTCACCATGAGGATACATTAGACAACTTCACATTAAGGGATATTCTACAAAGTTGTTAACTTGGACTTTTAAAAAAATTGTTCCAGAAAACGTCTAAGGAGACATGACAACTAAATGTAACACCGTTTTCTGTACCAGATCTTAGACCTACAAAAGAACTTACTGGGACAACTGACAAAATTTCAATGGGGTCAGAATATTAACTAGTAGAATTTTATCTATGTTAATATCCTGATATTGATGGTTATTCTGTAGTTATATAAGAGAGAATTCTTTGTTTTTTAGAAAATATATATTAAAGTTTTAAAGGATAATGGGACATTACCTTCAACCAACTCTGAACTAGCTCAGAAAATTAAATAACATATATAGAGAGGATATATGTATATGTATACGCACATATACACATAGAAAGAAAGAGCGAGAGAGAGGAGAAAGTGTGGTTAACTGTTAATTTGGGTGGAAACTGAATAAAAGGTATATGGGAATTTTTTGTTTTATTCTTGCAACTTTTCTGTAAGTTTGAAATTATTTATAAATAATCGTTTTTTAAAAGAAAAAAGATGAGAGATTTTAATATATCGATGCCTTCAGATGATACTTGCTGATAACCTACTTTGGGCCAAGGTCTGCCACATACTGGGAATACACAATGGATCCTGAGTTTAAGGCTCGCTATCTAGAGGGACAAGTGGACATGTCCACTATGATGTGAAACATCCGAGACTAAGCTGGTACCCAGAGGCGGAAGCCACCAGCAGGCATAAATGGGTGGTTAAGGGTATTCTAGAAAGAAAAGGTAGCATGTGTAAAACAAAACAAACAAACAAAAAAGGCTGAAGAGTCATAAAACCCAGAATAGTTGGGGGTGAGAAGCAGAGTTCCATGGAAGAAGAAGTGGATAGTAAGGCTGCTCTTAATCAGAAGATTTTCTGATTTATATTCCTAGAATGAGTCCAGGCAGGCAACATTACATTTAGTGCAATGAAAGAAGAGACTGTTGCTAATCTTGACCATCATGCTCATTATTCATAAACATAAGTCACTACTAATACAAATACAAATTAGTGCTCTTTAATACAACGTATTGACTTTTAAAGACAATATGCAAAAGATACAACTCCAATTTTTAACTTCTTTAACAGTATAAAATGCATTATTATCCATCCGGATACCCTTTGATTAGAAAATGTACAAAGCCTGTAGGTAAATAAGAGAAAGTCAAATAAGAGATTCCTAATATCTTTCTATCTCTAAGTCAATAGATTTTCCAGTTCAATTCAAGGGACAGTCTTGATTTCTTTTGCGAATGTAAGAAATATGAAGTAACAGGGCTTAGTTTTCTGATCCCAGGGTAACTATACAATGAGTGTTATGTCAAATCATATTTTGTTTTACTGAGTAATGGGATAAAGAGTAAATCCAGAACCCACGGTGGTATTTTTACAGTCTTTTTTTTTTTTTTTTTAACATTTAGACCATACTTTGGATTTCATTATTATCTCTGCTAACAGGATCAGCAATTGAATTCAGACTATTTTTCAGGCTGAAAAGCAACCTAAATTGAAATCTACTACTTTCTTTTGAAAATCAGCTCTATCTTTCTGATGTGAGGTTCACTCACAGAAACCAGTAGGATTCTGCTTCAAATGTAGCCTCCCTATAGAAGTTAAAATTCAATAGACCCTTCATTTTTTGGATTGAACTAATTTTTTCTGCAAACAATGGTCTTATATTACATAAGAGCCTAGATTTTGATTACCCTCCCAAGATAGAAAACCAGGGCTGGACATAAAGTACTGTATGGGTTTGAATACCTTAACAGTTAGGCACTAGAGGATAGGAAAAGAGGAACAGGTCCACTTCTTTCTCTTATTCTATTTCTCTCTCTCCTTTGAGATAATTCTCTGTGTAGGAAGTATAAGCACCAATACACACATATCAATGTTCACAATATATAATATGAATGGACTCAAATAATATTAATTTATCACCCCAGTCACACTCATTGAATAACATAATCCAATCCTCAAATAATATATTGCTTAGAGTAGTTCACATTTTTCTTAATATTTGGCAAATACTCTTTGAACTTGGCTACCAGCCTAAAACCTCCTTACAATCATAGAATTTGCCCTGGGGTTAAAAGCCAGCCACCCACGTTTGAAACATTTATGTCTGAACCTGCAATTTGTTGGCCACCCACACTCTCTCATTAAAATGTTGGAACCAAATTTGCTTTGCCAGCTTAATTATCAAAGCCAAGAAATTCATCTCCCACCAACTGAATAAGGGACGGCGTTCTCTCTCAATGGAAAAATGAAGCCTGTGTGTTACCCCTTTCCCTAGATTAGTTAATGCACCTGTTCATTTCCAATGAAAAGTGAAATTAGAACAAGTCTTGTGTACACACCCAGCACAGGGCCAGGTGTGTCCCTCACCACAAGTCACACTTTGGTAAATAAAATAAATCATTCATTTCAGCGGCCTGAGGCACATCTTCCTTTCAAGACCTATGCCACTTTACTTTAATCTTCTATTTTGATTTGTTCCATTCTGGGTCTTTTTAGTTTTCATGGCTAATGAAAACAGATGCTAACTAGCTAAATATCAAAGTCTTCTGGTGAAGGAATTTATTTGTTCTCAGGAAAATAAATGCAATGTATCAGATACATATTCTTCCTTTAACATGCAATTGGCAAACTTTTTCTGTAAAGGGTCAGACAGTAATATTTTAAGTTTAGCTGACCATGTCCCAAGCACTCATCTCTGCTGTTGTATCAGGAAAGCAGTCATAGACAATATGTAAACAAATGGGCATGGCTGTGTGCCAATGAGACTATTATTTGCAAAAACAGTGAGAGGGCCTAGATTTGGCCCATGGGTTTTAGCTTACTGACCTGAACTTTAATATTTCTTGGCATTGTTGTCTAGTAAAAGTCACTTTTATATAGCAAAGAAAAAAAGAACAAAAGCCCAGAAACTCTGGGACAGAGTTTGTGAAACAGTAGACTATATGCCACCTGCAACCCAGGTCTCCTGGCATATTTGAAGACCATTCATATTCTTGGGCTCCAATCCTAATGAACTGAGCCAGGATCCCTAGCAGTGGGGCCTCGAAATCTGCATGTTTACAAGCAGGTAGCTCCAATGGCTCCAAATATAAGATCTTAACAGCCATGACTTCAATGTAAGATAGAATACAAAATTCTGCACCTGTTGGCAGTGATGGTTTGGAGAAGACTCTATTTCCAACTTTAAGCCCAAAAGAGAGACTCACTGTCATCTCAAGAACCATTCCTTACTCCACATTGAACTGTTTGTTTAAAATTTTTTAAAATACAACAAAAAGGAAATCAATGTTCCATATCCTATTTGTTTCTCCTACATAATAGTCATTTAATCTAAGCTTTGGTTTTCTTATATGTAAATAACTGGATGTAAACCTTAATTGTGTAATACTTTATAATCCATTCTTCATATATCCTTGTTTATGTACTTGATAGTATTGCTTTTTTTTCTCTTATTTTTTAAAAAAATTTATTATGGAGACATTGGTCAACAAAATCCAATAAGTTTCAAGTGTGCAATTCAACAGTAAGTCATATATATATATTGCATTTTGTGTTTACGCCCATAGTTAGATTTCTTTCTGTCACCACATATTTGATCCCTTTTACCCCATCTACCTCCCCCTTACTCCCTCCCCTCTAGTAACCACTAGTCATGTCCATGAGTTTATGTTTGTTGCTTTTACATTTATATCCCACATATAAGTGATATCATGTGATTTTCAACTTTTTCTGTCTGGCTTATTTTGCTTAGCATGATTATCTCCAGGTTGTCGCAAATGTCAGTATTTCATCTCTTCTTATAGCCGAGTGATATTCCACTGTATATATGTACCACAGCTTCTTTATCCAATCATCTATTGTAGGACACTTCAGTTGCTTCCATGTCCTGGCTACCATGAATAATGCTGCTATGAACATCGGTGTGCAAATATCTTTTTGGATAAATGTTTTCAAGTCTTTGAGGATAAATACCCAGTAGAGAGATTACTGGATCATATGGTAGATCAATTCATAGTTTTTTGAGGAACCTCCATACTGTTTCCATAGTGGCTGTACTAATTTGCAGTCCCACCAGCAGTATATGAGGGTTCCTTTCTCCAGCCCCCCCAACCTCTCCAACACTTGTTATTACTTATTGATAATAGCCATTCTAATAAATGTGAGATGGTATCTCATTGTGGTTCTGATTTGCATTTCTCTAATAGCTAATGAAGAGCATTCTTTTATATGTTTGTTGGCCATTTGTATGTCTTCTTGGGAGAAGTGTCTATTCAAGTCCTCTGCCCATTTTATGACTGGATTGTTTGTTTCTTTGTTGTTATTGAGTTATATGAGTTCTTTGCATATTTTGGATATTAGGCCATTATCGGAGACGTTGCTTGCAAATATATTTTCCCATTCGGATGGTTGTCTCTTTACTTTGTTGACGATTTCTTTTGCTGTGCAGAAGCTTTTTAGTTTGATGTAGTCCCATGCATTTATTTTTGCTTTTACTTCCCTTGCCTTTGAGGTCAAATTCATAAAATCCTCTTTAAGTCCGAGGTCCATGAGTTTAGTTGCTATGTTTTCTTCTATGCAATTTATTGTTTTGGTCTTTCATTCAGGTCCTTAAATCCATTTTGAATTAATTTTGGTGTGTGGTGATAGACAACAGTCTAGCTTCATTCTTTTCCAGTTTTTCCAGCATCATTTATTAAAGAGGGTTTCCTTTCTCCACTATATGTTTTTGGCTCCTTTGTTGAAAGCTGTTTGTCCATATAAACAGGGGGATAGCATCACTCTTGTTCTCTTTCGGTTTTGGTATCTTGGAAAACTTTTATTTCAGCAAAAATCAGCTACATAACATGCAGAAACAGCTGCATAGAACTCTATTAAGCCCCTTTACATGTTAGACTATACAAAATCCCACATCAGGGGTCACAAGGGACATTTCTTTTTTGCTCTATGTCTTCTTTCAGAAACAATACTCAATTTAAAAATCTAATTTTCTTCTACCCCAGACTGAGAAACACTACTCAAGTGGGTACAAAGGCCCCCTCTTTGCACAATTCACTTGTCTGCTTGGGTGTCATCATCATATTTCACCTACATCGTGTTGACATCAGCCATCATTCATTCACCTCACATGGTAACTGGCTGAAATTCACTGTTTGGGATCAGTCAAGGGACTAGGGTGCATTACAAGCTATTAGTTTACTTTTCTTGGCATCTCCTGAAAATTTTAACTTAAGCTTGTAAATCTGGGTAAAAACAACACAGTAGGCATATTCAATCACTCAACTTAACATCCCAGCTAGCCCATCCCAAGACACACAACAGTCTCCTGCATCACAGAATCGTGGCACCTAGTAGGTCATAGCAAAGCCCCCTCATAGATCATAGTCAGGCTCACTTAAGGAGTTTACTCTTTAGTGGAAGGCCTGTCAGGTCTGCTGATCATAAGCAATGAAATGTCCCAAATGGGGAGATAGGGAAGAAGGTGAGAATGTGAGTATAATGGAAAAGAAGTGGTCTCAGGACTCAGCCTATCTTTAACTACAAAGTCTATGAGCACTCAATTAGCAACAAAATTCTCTCATTCTATAAATTCAGTTCCCTGAAGACAGGGCCTTATCAGAAGAGGAAAACTGTTGAGAAACACTGATCAAAATGTGTTTCCAAACCCAAAGTGGTTTCCTCCTGACCAAGACAACTTTTCATTCTGAATTCCTTTTTTTGTTTGTTTTCTTTCTGACCAAGACAATTTTTATATTGAACGGCATTGATTTTTAAGTATGTAATATATACTTGAAAATAAAAATGAAGGCGATTTTCCATGTGGTATATATATATATATATATACATATATTTTAGTTAACATTCACTGACGATCCACCATGTGCCAGGCACTATACGATGGCACTATGCAATAAAAAGGCTTGGTGTGCTGTCCTCTTGTGGTTTATTTTCAACCCAAGTCTCACTTATGCCCAGCCTCGTTCCAATATTGTTTTCTTTACACACATACACACACACACACACACACACATTTCATTTTATTTACTTCATTCAACATTCAGAAGGCACAGAAGGCTATACAATTAAAAGTATCTCTCTCACTTCTGTCTTCTGGAGACTCAGTTTCCTCCCTAGAGGCAACCGATATTATTAGCGTCTTAGATAGCCTTCTAGAAAATGTTATACTGTTTAAGCAAACAAATATATATTCCTTCTTTTCTTTTCCTTAAATACAATAAATACATCACTTATATGCTGTTTTGCACCTTGCTTTTTACACTTGGCAAGTCTTAGAGTTCATCTCATATTAGTATTTCTTGTTTATAGCTGTGTAGTACTTCACTGTATGGATGTACCATAATTTAACTAGTGCCTTTGATGGAGCATAATGATGCTTTCAATCTTTTATTATTACAAAGTATTAACATATGTTTTATCACATACACATATACAAACACACACATGCACAAATATAGAAAGCCATGCTTAATGGAGTGGCTTACTTTATTCCTGGCACATGCGGGCAGTTTTCAACCCACAAGTAGAAACAACATGGGCTGACCCTATCCCCTCTACCACACTGGTGAAGATCCCATGATCCTAGAAGAAATGTGTCAAAGAAAACACACTGCCATTCAGATCCTGTTGTCCTGTGCTTCCTTTCTTGAAAGTGAAGAATCCAGTAGAATTTCTGGAAATCTTCAAATAATCATCTTGTTTTTCTGAGGTCTACAAACAACTGCAGCAAACTACATCAGGCCATGAATGCAGCCAGAAGCTGATGGGATCAGTTGCAGGGTGAAGAGCTCACAGTACTGTAACCCCGGTGTTACAGACAGAGTTCAGACACCAGGTATTATAAATCTATAAGAATTTCTTGGTCAAAGCCCCTCTTGACATGCTATTTATTTTTTCAAAATGCTGTGAAAATGCTCAAGAGTTTTTCTTTATCCCTTCATGCAGCTGCAAATTCTGCTCGCTCACATGCCCCTACAAGAAGCAAACTAGAGTGTTTCCTTTTAAACCTTTTAAATCAAACACCTCCTATAGGTACTTTGGCAGTTCTTCTAAGTCTTTAAAAGCAGAAGGGGGCAGAGGGAGGACCACCCACACACAGTTTGGGTTATTTGTGCAGCACAATCCTTACGGCAAGCTTTAAAAGGCAGCCCTTCCTCACACACTCCTCTCACAGGTGCTCGGCCTGTCCTTGGTGGCCGAGACTTCATTATAAATGCAAACCTTGTCATTAGTATAAATGACCAGAGTTCTGTCCTTATTACCCCATCATTTAACTTGGTAATGGCAATTTATTGAACACCCACAACACGGAAGGTGCTATAAAATTTATTAAATTTTGAAATGATTGAAAGTGCATCATGTAAATGAATCCAGATGTATTTCTGGAAAGGCTGAAAAGATTTTTACAGACATGAAAATGATTCTGTTATATTTTATCTTGCAGAAATGGCCAAAGGGGGTGTGAACTCACAAAACGTATGAGTGTTCATTTATAACATATTAAATTAGTTCACAGATTGTAATAAAGGCTTTAAAAATCACCTGACATAGAACGGCCCTTTCAGTACACTGGTGGGGAGCACATTTCCATATGCTGCCTCAAAAGTGGTAAAGATAGCAGAACTGTAACTCAGCATAAACAAACAGTGAAGGACATTTTGTAATGGTCAAGTTGCTTGCCAATTAAAATTTCTTCTGTTAGGGGAACTATTAATGGCAGTGGCTTATATTAGGTTAGGGGCAATGTGGCCTAATTGATGGAAACCAGGCACTAAATTAAAAAAAAAATAATAAAAAGGTTCTGGGAGATGATGGGACTCAGCCTCTTATTTCTCCTTCTCCCAAACCATACCCTACCAAGGGCACTTTCTGGAAGGTCACCCTCAACTACATACTTTGTAAAATGTTCTGATGCATTTTAGGTACGCGTGAAAAATATAAGAAAATTATATTAAAAATATAAGAACATCTTATGATGTAAAAAAATATGTATAATAATACTTTACAATTTTTAAAAAGGTGCCATTGCTACCTATGATCTAGCAATTCCACTTTAAGGGGATATGCCCAGAGTACATGTCTCCTTCCTATTCAATAAAAAGCAATTTGTGGGAAGGTGTTTATAGCAATTTATAGTATTCAGGCTCCAAGATAACCCCCACCAATGATCCCCGTCTCAACTCCTGGCATCTGCACCTATGTGTAGGTCCCCCCCACACACTACCAAGGTTGGTCTGTGTGATCAACAGAATATGACAGAAGTGAAGATATGTCAACTTCAAGATTAAGTTAAGAAAAAAACCATGGCTTCTGTCTGGGTTGTCTGTCTGTCTGTCTGTCTGTGTCATCTGTCTGAAGAAGAGGGGAGGGGAGGGAGGGAGGAGGGGAGAGCCCAGGAGGGAGGAGGAGGAGAAAGTTGGCACACTGTAACCATGGGAAATATGAAGAGATCCATGTGGACAGAAGCCTCCTGACAGCTGCCACGTGAGCGAAGGTGGAAGTGGCTCCCCCAGCTCCAGGACGAGATGGCAGCCCCAGGCAACAGCTTGGATGAGATGGTAACCCCAGGCAACAGCTTGACTACAGCCCCATGAGAGACCTAATGAGGAGCTGAGCCACTCCTGGATTCCTGGAATCACAGAAACTGCACGTGATAATAAATGGTTATTATTTTAGGCTGCTAAGTTTGGGGATAATTTGTTATATTGCAATAAATATCCAATACATGGTGCCATCGAGTTAATGTAATTATAAATAATCAATTGGGAAACTGCTAAGCCAATGATGATATTATTAACTGATGAACTCCTAGATCATTAAAATAAAAATTACAAGCATTTTATACATATGTAAAATAGCTTGAAAAAAGTTAAAGCACAAATATATACCTAATTAAAAGTATGTAGAAAGTATTATGTATGCATTTTTCTCAAAGATTATGGGCAATTTGGAATGAAATAAGCAGCTACCATTAATCATTTCCTGAGTTACTTTATAATACATAGAATTATACAAAATAAGGGGGAAAATCTAAATATGTAAATTCTAAGTGCAGTATTTGATGGGACTGGTGAGTCCTAAAGATGTAAAGATAATAGCACTGTGACTTAACATCACAGAATGAGGGAATTGATTTCTCTTTGTGAATAATTGCGGTAGATTTGCAGAGACTTTAAAATACGTCTGCAAAATCACTAATACTTCTCGCACCCAGATGTGGGTGGGGTAGGGGGTCTGTTTCACCTCTCTTTGAATTCGGGCTGGCATTAGTAGCCTGTTGTTACCAACAAAAGGCACTAGAAGAAAAGTTATGTGGCTTCCCCCAGGCTACATGAGTATATCCACTTGGGACACTCACTCTGAAGAAAGTCATCATCATGTAAGAAGTTGGACTATGTACATATATGTTGCGACAGTTAAACACAGGCATTGACTGTGGGGATGTGAGGAAGCCATCTGGGATGCCCCCACTGAACCCTCAGATGACTGCAGACCCAGCCCAAGTGACTCCCAAATAAGAACTGCCAAGCTAAGCCCTTCCTAAATGCCTGAACCACAAAATCATGAGCAAAATAAGATGTTTTACATCACTTTAGGAAATGTGTTAAGCAGCAGCAGTAACCAGAACAAGTTGATTGTAAATTCGGTACCAATTCTCGCCAATCCCTATATGTATATTCTTTGATACAGGACATTAAGAAATAGTGTCTCTTTCCTCCCCTTCAAACCTGGGCTTTACTTGTGGCTTGCTTCAGCCAACAGAATGTGGCAGAAGTAATAGTGTGCGCATCCCACGCTTAGGTCTTAAGTGGCCTTCTGCTTTACCACACTGTCAATACCTTGCTACTGCTAAAAGAACAATGCTCAGTTAGTCTTCTAGAAGATGAAAGACCTTATAAAGGTGAACCAAGTTGTCCCAGATGCTTCCAAATCAATTAGCTCCCAGCAGTCCCACCAGCTGACCACAAACATACGAGTGAGCCCTCCACTCAAGATCAGAAGAGCTGCCTGGCTGATTAATACCACTAAAAATGTATCTTTTTGCACGGTCGGTGAGTTTTTGTGATTGTTTGTTACATAGCATTATTGTGGCAATAGAGAGCTAGTACAACAGTAATACAAAGTGTTTTTGGATAAACTGATGTACCCTTTTACGACTTGAAAACAGCAGCTTGAAAAAGCTCAATAATGTTACATTAAATATGTTAAAATTTCTTTTACAACTTAATTAGACTAATTAGTACACAACACTCCCAACTTTGTTTCAGAAACTATTTTGTAGCTTAACAGGTGATCTGTAATTCATAATGATATACATGAAGGAATACTGGTTTAAAAAAAGTAGTTTAACCCAGAGTAAGGTTCTCTGGCAAAGCACAGTGCTAGGAGTAACAATTTGGTGGATGTGGATTTTTTTTAAATTGCTTTTCCTCTCCAGGACACCTCCTGTTGTAGTTTTGGGATTGCAGAGAGAAAAACTGAAACCACCCCCAAAAGTGTCAGAACTACCCTGGTACTTATTTTGACCCCATACTGCTTAGCAGATGGACAGTAAGGTTCAGACAAAGCCAAATAGCAGGGTTGATTTTACCCGCACATTTTTTTCTCATAATAGCCATGCAGTAATTATGTGCATGCCAACGATGTACCAAACTACCGTGGGGATCTATTTAAGCAATAGAAACGGAAATCTCTACATACAATACCTATTACTCATAGGACAAGATAAACATAAATACTATTTACATCAGTTCAGATAATGCACTACCATTAAAGCCAATAGCAAACCATATAATGACGTGTCAAAAGGACATTTTTGGAATCATATTTGTGGCATTTATTTTAATCCTGATCCACAGCAGCTTACCAAAAATTTCCAAAGCAGCTATAATTCTAAGCAAACTAAAAATACATTGCCATTCCATCCACCCTCTTTCTAACCTTTTAACCCCAAGACGGTCAGCCATAATGTTCAATATTATGGTTAGAGTTCAAAAGTTTTAATATTCCAGTTACTTCTGGCAACTGGTTTTCTCTTTTAGCTACTAATTGAACCCAACTGCATCCTAAAATTGACACTGGTAATACATTAAAAAATATGGTCAAAACCAGTAAGATGGCTCTGCCTCCTCCTTGTCTTCCAGCAGGAAACATTTTTTTCCCGATCAAATTAATACCAAATTTTTTGTACGTGATACTGTTGCAGACATCAACTGACATACAGCAACAGATCTCATGTGAGGAAGGACATAGATACACACTGAGCTGAACAATATAAAATTTAAATAAAAGGTCAAGACAACTGTTATACATGGCACTACGTGTGAATTTGAGAATAGAATGCAGGATTGGACAAAGTGATATTATGGGCACTTTCAATCCTAAGACTTACTGATGAACGTCCACACGAATGGTAAGGGAGTTGGGAAGCGAGAGAGCTCATACCAGGCTCAGATGTTTAAGAAAAGCTAGGTCCGCTAGTAACAATGATACCTCAGTGCAATCATCAAAACTCTTAGCCTTCGTTTTCTAAATACCTTGTCCCAGTTCTGTTTTTGCTTAAGATATAGCTGCAAGAGAACATCGCTCCCACCCTAATCACAACAATACCACAGACTGTGTAATTTAAACAGCAAACATCTATTTCTCACAGTTTTGGAGGCTAAGTTCAAAATCAAGGTGCCAACATATTCAGTTCCAGGTGAGGGTCTGCTTCCTGGCCCCCTTCTCATTTGATGGAGAGAGAAAGCATTTTGGTATCCCTACCTCTTCTTATAAGGACACTATTCCCTTCATGGCAGTGCCACCCTCATGACCTCATATAACCCACTAATACCATCATATTGGGGTTAAGGTTTCAACATATGAATTGGGGGTGGGGGCACAAATATTCAGTCCATAACAGACATAAAACCTGCCTGTGTTCCAACTCTTCTCCAGTACCAAACATAAGCGATCTGTTGATGTGGAGGGCAAGAAACCGCCCACCTTCCAGAGCTGATTCTGCTTTGATGTGAGGCAAAAGCAGTATGCCTCCAGTGAAGAGGTGGAAAATCCTTGCGCCTACCCCATCCCCGTCCCAGGTAAGGATGGCTGCCTCACAGGAGGGGTGGTAAGTCGCTCCCCGGGGGGAGGGAAGTAAGTCACTCCCCTTGCTGGGACTGGGACAATGGCATCTCCCCCTGGGAATCCTGCACTGGTACAAAACAGCAAAGAAAATAAAGGTAGAAAAGTGTTGGTCTGTGAGGGTGGAAAATGAGGGTGTCTGTGGCTCTTGCTGTCCCCAAAGCCAGGTACGAAGACTTGACACCCCCAAGAAAACCCTGCTCACTCACAGGCACTAGGTTCCCTCAAGCCTTGCCTGGAACACTCTTTCTGTGTGTTGACACCTGTGGATTCATGCAGTAATGCTCCTTATGTCTCTCTCCCTTACAATACCCACAGAAACTCCGGCCCCTTCCAGGACAAGGATGCTTGCTCTTTGGAAATCTTAGCCCTGGGACGGATGGCTCTGACCCCGAGCCAGCCTAGCCCTGATCCAGGATTCCCCACCAGCTCCTGTTATTCACTGCTCACAAGTAAGTATTCATCCACAGGGGCCCGTGGCATGGTGCTATGAATCCCAGGGGCGTCTTATTCCTCCTTGCTGGTTGGTTTCACTCTCAGCCAGAAATTGAGTTCAGTGGGCCTATTCACATTCCTGTATGGTGTCTTTAAAACTACAGCATTGATATTCATCCCTGACATCTTTTCCTTATATGGCAATCATCTAATGGGACCCTATAATCTCTTTCAGATACACGATACATGTCACGTTGTGTTTACAGGCCACACACCACAATATGACGGAAATATGGCCTTTCCCTCCTATTTCTTACCCAAACACCCTAGTTAAATCTACAGCTTCTTCTATAAACATCCCATGTAATATCTTACTCTGATGGTCCCCTTGGTACAATCCATCTTGCTATTCCAGCCTCCGGTGTCCCCACTCCTGACCTACTAACCTCTAGAACACAGAAGAAAGCCAGTATTTATTGTACTTGTACTGGGCAACAGGTGCTTTTGCAAAAATTCAATTCTCATAACTTCATTATTTTCCCATTTTGCCCCAAAGAAACAAAGGCACGGATTAACTTGTGAGCGGTCACACGGGTGGGAAATAGAGAGCTGAGACTGAAACCCCTAATGCCCTTAACTTTCGCTCCATCCCTTCGTGTCTCACTTGAAGGCCTAAAGAGGTAAGGGCAATGAGGAAAACATGGCATCTCTCCATCTCGATTAGGCAACGCGCAGAGGCTTTATCAGATGTTTCTTCCAGGCACCTGCCCGAATCGCCCGCCTCAATTTACCTGCCAAGCAGTTAATGCTTTCCCCCTACTCTGGGCAGCTAATGGAGGTACTGACCAGACCCACAAGAGAGGTATTTTCCAGGCTTCGACAAAGCCACTCTCCCTCATTTTGGTGGCCTTCTAACTGCTCTTCTCCTGTACATTCTCAAAACTCTGTCGCTGAGCTAATTTCAATACATAGAAAAAGAAAATTAGGGATATTGGGAAGGTAAACACTTTCCCTTTTTAATTCCAAGAATAAGCTTGGATAGCAATGTTTTAAAATACTATAATCACGGGGTAAATGCCTAAAGACTAGCCTGCTTAGGAAAGTAGATCTTAAAAAAAGGAAAAAAAAGTCACAAGAAAAAAGTTGATAACGATGTGGTGATAGAAAACCAGCCTGCCTTATCGTGGTAATCATTTCGCAATGTATACAAATACTGAATCATTACGTTGTATGCCTGAAACTGATGTAATGTTATATGCCAATTGTATTTCAATTTTTAAAAAGATTAGTCTGAATAAGATGAGCCTACAAGAACAAAATGTTAACCAAATTCAAGATTCTCCTCAAAATTCAATTTGAATAAACCCGCTTCGGACTATAAACAGTAAAGCATCATTATTTTCAAATGAAGCAGCAATTACACTGTAAACGTTGACAAGAGGAATATTTGTCCCTTTGATTTCTCAAAATGTGTATTAAGGCTAGAAAGAAAAATGTTCCCAGGTCCTGGGAACTTGAGTCCCCTTCTTTTTTTTTTATTCTTTTAATAAGTCTAGTACTTCTATAAAGATAATTAAAAAAAAAGAACAAGAGTTACTTAGGGCACCTGAAGAGACTGACTCCTGCAGTTAAATCTCCATTCGCTGGCTCCATAAAGTTTTCTTGTAGAGATAAGATTGTAAAAAATGTTTTAAAGTTGTAAAAGATGTGTTCTAACCTCCTTCATAACCTGAGCTTTCTAGATACTCACTACGTTTCAAGATACAACAGAGTAAAGTTAAAATTTCCAAACTGCCAAATGATTTTAAGGAACATAAAAAGTTTAAGAAAATCAAACTTTAAAGCCTGAATTCTCAATAGTGTTGGAAAATTACCCCAACTTTCAATTTCCTCTCCAAGTATGAATAGCCTTAAAAAGAGATGCATTCCCTTTTCTGGGAAACTTATTCCAGAAATCGTCACCAACGTATTGTTATTTTCACTTACAACCAAATGACTTTTAGAACACTGAGTTTTTAAGACAGAACCATCCCCTTTCTCACATCTTTTCTATACACCTTTTAGAAGAAAAACAAAACAAAACAAAACAAGAAACCTCCACTCATTTTCCACTCAATATCTTGGTTTTTTTCCAGTTGACTTTGGATGGCTGATCATGGAATCAAATCTGCAGGCAGATTATTCATTTCCTATTCTTTTTCTAATTAACATGATTTATGAACATTTCTACAGAACATAACAAACACTGAAATAATTCTTCTGCAGAATCCCTTGAAGCCATTTACATAAACAACCAAATTGCATAATGACTTTGGGATACTGAAGAATATCCTTCAAAAGTGAAATAGGAAATAAACAAAATTATCTGAGAGAACATTTCGAAGCCCTCAGCTCTATAAAATAGTCTATTTATGCACATATTTATACCAACCCTCTGCTAGAGAATTTTGGTCATGTGGAAATCCAAAAATGAACACACACACACACACACACACACTTACATGACAGACAGAGCACTGGAAAAATACTATATTTGAAAACTAAAATTTCATAAATTTGTATGTATATTTTCATTTTATAAATATTCAAAAACATTTTATTTTATGGGTCACGTATATGTGCATATGTAAACATCGAGTGCAGTGAAAAAACACATAGTAATTATAATTTCATATATTTCCTGTTAAGTATTTGTTTTATGAACCTAAACTCGGGTTTCAAAATAATATGAAATCATCTACATTTCAAGTGTATTAAACGCTCACATAAATCTTAAAGACAAATGTCTTAACATTCATCAGAAAACAAATTATAAAGTTCCAGCTATGACTTCCCCCTCTAAAACACATTTCCATTGGGTGACTAAATGTAATTATGGCACGAACATCCTGCTTGCTTGTTTATATGCAGTATTCATTAATTAAGCCTTGTAAACAAGCAGAGGAGTACCAGGCCATTTCACCCTTGTGTGTGCATTGCTGGCACCAGAGGTGGCCCCATGGTGGGTGAATGAGAGAGGCTGTCCTCCAGGGTAAGAGATAAAAGCCTATGACCCCCCATCACCCATGCAAGAGGACACATTGCTGTGTGGTGAAGGGGGATCATTTAGAAGGGATCATCTTGCAGGGAGAATTTATAAGCACAATCGAATTGAGTCTCCTAAACGTGAAGAGGAGAGTATCCATCTCTGAGATTGCAGCATGATCAATTGCCAATCTCTATCAGCTACTCCATCTGACCTCTCCTGATGTGAGAGTGGCTCTGAGATTCACAGAAGCCATCTCTTAAGGTGCAGGATGAATGCCCAAGAGCGGGTCGGTTGCCCTGTCGGTCAGTTCCTGCATTTACTTCTTTTCTTTTAATTTATTTATCAACAAATATTGATTGAATTCGACGTGTCAAGCCATTGTAGGCCCTGACAATACAGTACAGATAAAAACCAGATATCTTCTCTGGCCTCATGGAGCATATAATCCAATGGAGGAGATGAGGAGGAGCTGAGAAAGCACATAATCGGGTAATTTGATCTAGACAAGAATTCAGGGAAGGCTCTCCTAAGATCTGAAGGACAAGTAGAAGTTAAGTAGTGTAATGAGACCTTCTTGCAAGAGTACCACATGTGCAAAGGCCCTGTGGCAGGATGGAGCAGGGCAAAATTAAGAAGGCCACCGTGGCCAGAGTCAGGACACCAAAGGGAGGTGTGACGTAGAAGCAGAAAAGGCAGGCAGAGCTAGCCCTGGCAGGGCCTCTTCCACTATGTTGAAGGACCTGTCTAAGAGTCATGGGAAGGCACAAGGATTTGGGCAGGCTAGAGAAAGCATAGAGGATGGGAAGCTTTATCTGATTTACATGGTAAAAAATTCACTCTGGCTGCAGAGTGAAGAATATTCATCATGGAATCTGAGTGGATGCCGATAAGCTAGTCAGAAGACTATACAGTAGCCTAGGGGAGAGGATAATGTGGCTTATATTATGGTGTTAAAATAGAATTGGACAGAAGTAATAACACTCAAGAGGTATTTAAGAAGTAAAAACCACAGGGCTAATGACAGGCTATGTATACATTTTGGTGAGGATGACTTCCAAACATGAACATGGCCTCTGGACAATATCTGGAGAAGGGGAGCCATCACAGTCCCTCAGAACACCACAGTAATGACAAAGAATTAGGAAGCAGGACACTGCGTTCAGTTTGATACCATACTGAAAGTTTCTTTCTTCCCTTTCCAAAAGGGCACGCAGAAATGAATTGAGAAAACAGTGAGTGGGAGGGATAACTATTCTTGTCTATGAATCTAGTACCAGGCTTCCAAAGTATAAAATCCTATTTTGAGAAAAGTCAACAAGTGCAACAACAGCATCTTATCCTACAGACTCTGAAAACTGGAGAGCTCCAGGCCTTGTATTACAACTTATTGTGAAGACACAGTCTCTAATGATGATAAGAATGATGATGAGAATGAAATTTTTCATAGCCTCATGATCATCAATAATAAAGAATTACCATTTATTGAGAGCCTTGTAGCAGGTAACGAAACAGGAGGGTTTCATCCTTACAAAACTATTACCATATAATAAATGAGGCAAATGAAGCTCAAAGATGTAGAGTCAAATCTATACTGGTAAAGGTTTAAAACAGCCTTCTCAGATCTCTGAGTTCCCTTTCACAATTTCAGTTTTAAAATTGTTCTTCCTTATTTGGGTAAAGGAACATGTTCACTCCTGAGTATACCTTGGTCTCTTTGAATTTTCTGGTGCTTACCAATCTGACTACAGTTTAGAGCCAAGAGAGTATATATAAAATTCTCCATAATTTTCCTGTTTTAGAGGGAGACAGAGAATTAATGTACATCTTCGTGTGGTCTCTAAAACCATTAGTCCTTAATTTCAAATTAAATTGGTCTACACACTATTTCCTTCCTATAGTTTTATGCCCAGACCCACCAAACTCTAGTTCTGTTAAACCTCAAATAAACTCATGCATGCTCATAAACTTATGTGTGCTCATAAGTAAAAAAAAAAAAAAAAAAAAAAAAAAAAAAATTAAGATAGCAAAAATTTAGATAATTTCAAAAAATGTGACAGTGGCTCATTCTTGATTTACTTGTTTATTAAACTCTGTCTTAACTTTAAAGAGCTATGATGCCTTATTCAAAAAAAGCATGGTAGTAATGTCTTCAGCTAAGTTCCCTAGAAACAGAATCTGACATAGGAATTCGGAGGCAGTTCCCCAGAGAAGGGGCAGCTGTCTTAGTGTAGCCTTAGCAGTCTACACTCTCAGAAGCTGGGGAATGGGGGCATCCACCCCGAGAGGAACCTGGGCTGGGCACCAACAGCATGCATCACAGGCTATTTTTACTACGTGAACTCACTTTGTTATGAAATTTCTCGGTATGTGGAGTGACTGTGAGGTTACTACGCTCCTTTCCTTTTACAGAGGAGAACAATGAAACTCAGAGAGGTGAAATCACTTAGACAAAGCCAGAGAATCAATTAGCAGAGCTGGTACTTTAATCCAAATCTTCAAACTTCAACTTCCATTTATTTAACCTGACAATCTGAAAACTTTCCCAGTATAAAATACCAAGAAATGTTGGATAAAATATAATAAACATCATTTTACAATCTTGGTTGAACGCAGAGAGAGAACAGGATATGTCCAGAGGCCACAAAGAAAGTGGAAACTGAGTGGCAGGCATCTGCTGGTGCTCGGGCAGCTCACGGGGCGGAGGGGAGGAGACCCAGGAGTCTGGATTTTAATTGGCCAAAGAGGGTTGAGGGTTTTTTCTTGGATTCGAAAGTAAAGTAGGGTGGAATGAGAACTGAGAACCCCATGCAAAGCCAAGAACTCGCCAGGGCTGCACTGAAAAGATGAACTAGAAACAACATTCTCCTCCCCCCGGCCCCAGCACAATGAGACAGTAAGGATGCTCATCTCCGTGTGAGCTCTGGGTGGGGAAAAAAAAAAAGAAAGAAAAGAAAAAGCAAAGCTCTTCCTGAGAATTTATAATTAGTAACTGACCTTCATTTGAATTTAGAAATCAAACCTATATCACCGATGAGTCTAGGATCTTCAAGACAAGAGACTAACATAAGCGATCTCAGGTCAGAGGTATCCCTAAGCACCAATCAGAGGTAAATGTAAAATCTCTCTTCAGAGAAATACAGATTCTAAGGAATCCCACAGAGAACGTCTCCTAAAGATGAGCCCACAAATCGAAACCACAAAATACCCAAAGGAGGAAAAATCCACTATGATTGCATCAACAGACACAATAAACAGCAAAACTAGATCCTCATGCTTCCAAAATCAAAGACACTAAGGTGATTAGACAGCTTCACTCCTGAACCACATTATTCACGGAAATGCAAGTCATGCTCTATGTCACTAATTTAAAGGATCTATTGAATTATTCAAAGAACTTTCTCTTTGAATTTGGTTTTAAGGAAAAAGTAGACGTGGCCTTCTGATTCTTAAAAACAGAAGGACTTAACCAATATCTTTCTTAGATAATTTATTTAAATGTAGACCTAGCTGGAGGCAAGCAAGTGGAATAGTTTTCTTTTTGAATCCCCTTAGAGTCTTAAGATTCTATGAGGATTCCTCTAGAGCCACGTGTCTAAATCAGCCTTCCAAAAAAATATCTAATCTGAAAATGTTATGCAATCATTGGCTGTAATAAAAAAGAGGGTGGGTGGGGAGGCTGAGTTGTTTGCCAATCCAAACAGTAACTAGACTAGAAAAACCCAGCTCATGTGTATTTGGCAATCTCTCTCATTGTGAATCACAGATGATACAAATATCCCTTGAAGAAATCCAAAGTGGCCTGTTGTAAACAAATGTATACTGTAATCTCCTCATAACTGTTAATGCAGACTACAGACAACGGTCCAAATCTGTGGCTACCATGGAACTAGGACACTTTCCAGCTCAAACTCAAAATCACGTCCTTAGGAAATAAGGGGAAAGGGAGTTCAGAGAGTTCATTCCTTGAATAAAAAGATCATTTGACTGATTTTCAATGATTTGTTCGGATTAAGGACAAAAGATGGGAGAGGAAGAAAGCCAAAGTAAATTTAGGGAAGAGAGGGGACTTTAAGTTGATTTGGCATATGGGATGTCACCCTGACTTCCCTCCATCACCCAAATTCTAGGTATATTCTAAAGTCTTTACTTCCATCCTACCTCCTCAGGGCTTCATCACTCTTCCTGACCACTCCACGCTTCCGTCATTTCCCCGTCTTCTGTGCTCCAAAGAGTCAAAGCGACAAACGTTTGTGAGCATTTATTCTGTACTAAAACAGTGCCAACCACCTTCTGCAGTGTCTGGCCCTGGAGAGAACTCTTTTTGAAACTTTCCCCTTCCCTGGCATCCATAACATCACTGTTCTGGTTGTCCTTCTGGATTTATGCCCTTTTGAGTCTCCTCTGCCCTGCTTACCAATTAAATGTGGGTGGTCTCCAAGAACCTATCCTTGGTCCTAGATCTTCTCACTATACCCACTTCCTAGACTATTGATACTGAGTCTCTGTCTTCTAATTTACACGGAAGTACCAAGCTGATGTCTTCCCGGTCGGTATTTCTAGGCCAGAGCATGCTCCTAAACTCCTGGCCTGTACCCAACTGTTAAGTATCATTTCCTCTGAGATGAGATATTTACACCTAAAATTTAATATTCTTCCAATACGACCTATTAGCCTCCCTCCCATTCCCCATCGCCCAACCTGCTACTTTTCATGTATTTCCTTTTCTTAGCAAGTGGGAAAACAAACAAACAAAATCCCTTCTTTCTAAAAATAGCTACTGCTCTCTCATCTGGGCTCTGAGGCAGCTCAAGGCTAAGTCGTGTGGTGTAGACAGACCCCTAGTCCACGCTCAAACTACCAAGCCCAGTGGTTTCTACTTCCCTCTTACCCCGTTCGGATCTCAGCAGCATGCCTCCCGTGCTTCAAGCTCTTTACTTTTCCTATCTGGGTCCCTCATATCCGCTCCCAGTCTCCATATCAGCCTCTTTCAAACCACTTAAAGAGGTTTGCCATCCTTTAAGATGGTGACCAAACTCCTCACTCCTCATGGAGTACACTGGCGTGCTCTTTATGAGCTGGCCACTGCTTAGCTATCCGTTTCCACCATTCATCCCTAATACCCGTCTCCTCATCCACTAGGACCTGGACATATTGAAAGATGGGCAGTTCTCAAAGATCATCACACTGGCCTGCTGCTGCATATTCCTTCTGTCTCACTTTCTTCCCTCCTTCATATGGGCAACCCTTTCTCATCTTTCAAAACTCAATACAAGTATCAACTCCTCTAGGAAGCCCTCCCTGCTTACTCCTTCTACAAAACCCCACCACCCCTCTGTGCTTTCGCAACGTCCTATGAACCCATCTTCCATCTTACACATCATCACCCTGTACTCTGAGCTCTCATTTATCTCATTATCTTCTCTTCAGCGCAGGAGTTGAATCTTTTTAGATTTTGTATTCCCAAGGCATACCATAAGTCCCGGCACATAGTTGGTGTTCAATAAAAGTTTGTTGGATAAATGAAGAGACTATTAGGAATTTTTTAAACACGATTCTTTGCTTTTCCAAAGTATTAACCTTTGGATTCATGTGTGAGGATTAAAATAAATAAATTATATATATATATATATATATATATATATATATATATATATATATATATATATATAAAAATAGTGCTTCTTTAACTAAACAATAACAGACTGTTAGCTTTTAAGAAGCAATACTGTGTGGTGATACAGCCTATACTTTGAGGACAAGCATCCTCAGATTTAACTTCTGAGGCCTAGGAGCACATTATTTAACCTCAGGATACATCACTCTCTCCCTTTCAGCTTTTAAACTATGATCTGATTTACTTCAACTTGTATACAATTATCAAGAAATGCTTATGTGTTTGTAAAGCAAAACTCTGCCTGCCTTCTAGGTGTGTGGATGCATGTGCTGAAGAAAAGAGCAAAGTCCTAAGTGGATTCTCGTCTTATTCTCATCCTGGATAAGGATTCAAAACCACCTTTCACGTTCTTGGGCTGTGAAAGTTACCCAGGAGCATTAGCCCGTGCACTTCGGTGGGAATATTTGTGCAATTATTTACCATGCTGTCCTATCTTGTTTGTTAAGTGTTTAAACCATGGTTGTTTTAGTCCTAAACAAGATTAGCTGAACTATAAATATTTTCCTGATGATAGTACATGCAGGTGTAAAGAGCCAACCTTTTGTTTTGCTTATAATAAACTGCCTCTGGAAGTTAAACAAAATTAATGGCTGTGTATCACCTTAACCTGCCTACAATGATTGGGCAGAATAAATGAGTCAATATCATTACATTAATATTTATCACATATGACATAACAGTTATACAAATCAAGTTTTACATATCAAGTATAACTGTTATGTCATATGTGATAAATATTAATGTAATGATATTAAGAGACATTGTAATCGAGCTTGGTTTTGTAGCTTCATTAGAATGTAAAAGTATATAATCTGAGCAAAGATAGAATATTCTAGAGAAGAAATGACCATAGACTACAGATCTGCAGAGATCCCACCCACCCATATTCCATAACCCCAGCTGAAGATGTTCTTCCACTAAAAGGTATAGTTTTTGTTTGTTTTTTAATCCCTGGGTAAAATACAACAGGTGTCAAGAGGATTTCTTTTCACATAAGGTAGAGAAAATAAACGTCTTAAACTCTAGTTCAGAGTTCTGAGCCCTGCCCCAAACCTAACCTTTAAGAAAACATGTTCACTGTAAGTCCAAGAAGTCAAACAAGGAGGTACTTTGTCTCCCAAATCAGAAGCACATCCACGTGACATGTGTGCACTCGTGAGCAAGGCGACCTTCAGAGTTAACCTGCGAGAAAGGGTCTCTCACTGCTTGACCTGAGAAATCCCTGGGACTGCCCCAAGACCAGAGAAGTCAGCCGCCAGTTCCCACTGTGCAGTAACACCACGAGCCAGCAAAGCCAGCAACACCCTCTCACGATAGTGCTCCTCGACTCAGCTCACACCTCCCTCCCAACCCCAACACTCTCCAATATTTCTTATTACACTTTTGTAAAGGTTTGCCATTTATTTTTCCATTATTAAAAAAAAAAAAGCATTATAAATCACATTACAGAAAATTAGAGGAATGATTTGTTGCAATTTGACCGGAAACAGAAGCCAGGAAACTCCAGATTAGTTAGGCTTTGCATCAACAACCAGTGCCCTTTAATATTTAAAAGCCACATGAGTCAGTATTTAGGATGACTGACTGCCTTTCCTTAGGATGTGGAAAAGACCACGCAGCCTTCAAAGACAGCCGTAAGACCTTAATGCTCAGAGACAGAAAGAAATTTTAAAAGGATGCAGGATGCCCACACCAGTGCAGAGAACGTGGTTTAAAAAAATACACATGGAATAATCGCCCCTTACCTCCACACTTTATTCCATGCATTTAGAGGCCTCAGATGAAAAACCTTCCACATAAAGCTTTTGTTAGTTCATCAGACATTCTGCGTACAACACCGGCAGCCAGTTCTATCAGGGTCTGGCCAGAGCAGGGTAAAATTTTGGCTCTGAGTCCAAAACGAACATTATATGAATTGAATCTTCGCCAGTGGGTCTTGCTGGTCTGCTAGGAATTTATCAAGTATTTCCATTTCTAAGTGGGGGAATGTTAACCAAAACAGTGCTCATGGTAGCACTATGCATAATAGCTCCAAACCAGAAACAGGCCAGATGTCCATCCAGAGCATAACAGATGAATTAGAAGTGGTATATTCACACAATGGAGCACTATGGAGCCATCAAACCGCAATTACATTCAACAATATGAATGACTCACAAATATAATGTTGAGCAGAAGAAGCCATGAACCTAACAGGACATGCATTGTATGATTTTAATGATGAAGTTCATAAACAGGCACTAACCTCTGTAGTTAGAAGTCTGGACAAGTGCTTACCCCTGGTGGTGTTGGGGAGACAGACATCAGCAGCTGGAAGGTGGCCCAAGTGTGCTTCTGGGGCCCTGGTATATCCTGTGGGAGCTGGGTTCTGACTATGTAGGTGTATTTATTTTGTGGGAACGCAAAAAAGTGAACACTTAACGATTAGCGTTCTTTTCTTTTACACAGGCAACTTTCATTTTGAGTAACTTTTATTTTTTTACTTATTACAAAAGTAAGTTTTATTCGATGTAGAATATATAGAAAATACAGATGGGGGTGGGGTAGAGGAGAAATGACCTGTCATCCCATCATCCAGGGATAACCACTAGCTACATTTTCAGAATAACTACGCAGGGAGCATTCCTTATCAGCGTCGTCTTGTTTCACTTAAAATCATAAATCATTTTATGTCACTAGTCTTCTCCTACAGCTAGCTCTTCAATTGCCATATCGCAACCTGCGCCATACAGGTGCAACAAACTAACTAATATATGCTTTGCTAGACATTTAGGTTGTTTAATTGTTATTATAATCAATACTGTCATAAACATCTATAGCTCAATCTTTAACCACATCTATGATTATTTCCTTAAGATAAATTCCCCAAAGAATGTCTGGATCAAAGGATATGTCAAACATTAATTACCCCCAGGAAAGAGTTTTCTAATTTACATCCCCAACAGCTGTGTTTAAGTCTTCCTACTCAGATGACATTAGTGTTTGAACAGTACCAGCAAAGGATAAAGGATTGCCACTTCAAAATATAAGATTTTTCCCCCCTTACATGCAGGATTTAAAAAATAGATACCAGAGAATGTATAAAGAACTGAAATCATAGAACAAAACACCAGCTCCATGAGACCTAAATAAGTCTCAACCTGAAGCGTGAGCTCAGACAGTTTTGGACAGTATCCCTGAGTCACAAGCTGACAGCAAAAAAAAAGGGACATGTGGGAGGCAGTCGACATCCAGAAGGCCCTCACACATTCCCTTTAGGAGGATTTTCCAAAGCTGTCTTGATCCTTCAATCCCAGAGGGCTTCTGGGTTTTGTTGAACACAGGAGCCTGGGACCTGGAGCTTCCAGGAAGAGAAGGTAGGGAAGGTCAAGGTGCCAGCTCGGGGTCAGCTCTGGACAAAGCGGCAGCCGCTTGCTTTTTTCCACTTACGAAACTCATACACTTGAATGTATTTTGAACCTCACAGTGCCGAGGATAATTTATTCAAGTGTAGGAAGTATTTTTAAAATCCCGTTAATGGGAAACAGGTTATCCTTTTGGTCATCATCAACAATTAACCCCAATATCCTGAAGTTTGATAAGGTCTGAAAGGAACTGCAGAGACCGTCCATCTTCTTTGAGCCACCTGCTGACTCCTCTGGTCCCTAACATTCTTGTCCGGCATCCTTTACCCCACTTCCTCAGAGGAGTAAGCAGTCTGTTTCCTCTTGGATGCTGCTTTTCAGCACCAAAAGGTAATTAGACAAACGACTTGAGAATGGTGCTTCCATTTGAATGTCCTAAAGTCAACCCACAAGCTTAGATATAGCATCATATGTCCTGTGGTTGAAGCTTTGGTTCTGACTTATTTGTTCCTTCAACAATCTTGTCTTGGGCTTCGTTCTAATCGAAATAAGTTCCCATTTAACACATGAGACTGTCAAGAAAAAAAACAGGAAACCTAAAGCCCAGGATCCTGATATGCCATTCCTAGATTCACATTTCCCCTTTATTATTACTTTAGACAGACAGAAGGGAAGAAGAAGGATTTACTACTTCCCTCCCAAGAAAAATAAAATATAGGACAAGTAGTCACAAGACCCAGGACAACAGGAGTACTGAATTTAAATGTTTAACCAGGGTGCTTAGTGATCAGAACTGCTGCCTGAGTAGGGTTATAGAGTAGAACACATTTTTCTCCCCAGGGAGCAAATGTGTGGGAATATTGACTTACGGCGGCATTTTCCGACCCTACACACTTTGTATGCATGGGCTTTTGGTAAATGTAAAGTATGCAGACATATGTAACAAAAATACATGTAATAGTTTTAATATGGAAGATTTTTTACAACATTGAATCCGTACCCTATGAAAATATGATGGAAGTGCAGTATTTAATGCTTACTTCACCTGTCTCATTCATCCATCCCACAGGGTTTCTCAACCTTGGCGCTACTGACATTTGGGGCTGGATAATTCTTGGTTGGGGGATGGGTGCTGTCCTGTATATTGTACGATGTTTAGCAGCATCCCGGCCTCTACTCACTAGATGCCAGTAACAGCCCCCCGGTCTCCAGAACTGCCAAATGTCTCCTGGGGAATACAATCACCCTTGTTGAGAAACATGGCATTGGAGGGAGTTGGGGTGGTGAGGGTGAAAAAGCATTCGATTGAGACAGGTTCTAGTCTAGATTCAGCAGGTAGCTAATTGTGTAACCTGGTGGTTGAGCTTCTTTGAGGTTTAGTTAAAGCATCTGCTTTAGCTGATGCTCAGACCCTGAGGCAGAGATGTGAGTGCCCTCAGGTACAACCTATAAAGAAATGAGGAAAGCAGGAACGGGCAGAGAGAGAAGGTAAACCTCAATGTGACTGTAGCAGAGACCTCATCTGGGCCCGCTAGAAGCTCCAGAACTAGGACGGACCTTCAGAGATATCCCAAATCGAGGCAAAGGGATTTAGTTTCTGTACCCCCATATATACCAGGCATTAGACATGGGCTACCCTCAGGGAAGAGGTATAACCTTGTCACGGGGAGGTTCCCTTGAGCACAGGGAAAGGCTGAAGGAGGGACCCAACTGTGAGCCATCAGCAGCCGGCACTCAAGGGCTGAAGAACTGAGTGCCGAGCGCCTCTCTGACGGTGGCACACCACAGAATCCACTACAGCATCTGGATAATTCACCAGGCACGAACAGGTTGATGGAGGGGAGTAGGAGCAGGAACTTCAGATCGGATTAGCTGGGAAGGAATCCCGGCTACCCCTGAGCATGTTGAACTGTCTCTATCCAAATCACTGGTCTCTTTTTTAGACCCTTATGGTCCCTACTACTCCACTTAATCAGCAAAAATATATATAATAACGATTACTCTGTATCAGGTATCGTTAAGCGCTGGAGACAGAGCAAGGAACAAAACAGAGTCTACTTACCAGGAGCTTTCATCCTAGAGCAAAGGTATAGAGGGTTAGGATAAGATTAGTGACCTAAGAGAACTGCTAAGTCCACCCAGATAGGCTGCAGCCTGAGGAAGAAACAGTGAACACTGTCAACGAACAAATCACTGTAAGCAGCTAAATCTGAAACAGCTTTAAGGATAAATATTCCCAGAGAAAGAAAAATGCTAAAAGTGCTAAAAGTATCAGCTTTCCCAGAGAAAAACAATAGGAGAAAAAATGTGTAGCTTTTCACTAACACGTGTGATATGGTAGTACCCCCTTATCTGCAGGGGTTATGTTCCAAGACCCTCACTGGATGCCTGAAACTGCAGACTGTACCGAACCCTATACATACTATGATTTTTTCCCTCTACGTACATACCTATGATAAACTTAATTTATAAATTAGGTACAAAAAGAGATTAACAACAGTAACGAATAAAACAATAGAACAATTATAACAATATACTATAATAAAAGTTATGGGAATGGCTTTGTTAAGTAAATTAAGTAAAAAAAGGGTTACTTGAACACAAGTGCTGCAATACCACGAGTCCATCCGATGACCAAGGCGGCTGCTAAGTGACTAAGGGTGTAATGTATACGACATGGATGTGCTGGACAAAGGGATGATTCATATTGCAGGCAGGATGGAGCGGGATGGTATAAGATTTCCTCATGCTACTCAGAACAACACATAATTTCAAACTTATGAATTGTTTAAATTGGGACCCTGGTTGACCGCTGGGTAACTGAAACCAAGGATAAGAGGGAGGGCTACCCTATTTATTTATGAGTCTTCATTGTCGGAATATTTTCAGTGTTGCAATTCAATGATCAAGACATTTGTAAAATAAATTAAAATCGTTTTGGAAAACACTTCCTGTGTGCGTAATCTATAAAAGAGTTCTAGATCCATGCTACTTAAAAGTATGGTCAGAGATAGGAAGGATGGCATCACTCTTTTAAAGTTCTGCATAGATATGTCGACGTGGTTCCTTTATAACGTGTGTGAATATATCACCCAACCTGTCCGCTGGGAGGCCTCAGCCCAAACCCCAATGCAACCAAAAGTATCCACTTATGAGTCTCTTATGCTAAGCACCTCCCCTTAATAAAGAAAACATAAAGTCTCTTTATAATTCAGATAGCGATCAGCTATTTTGGGTGTTGATACTAATAAAGGAGTAACAAAGTGCAAATCTGTAGTGTTTCTGCTCCTAGGAAACATTACTTTTGGAAACACACGCGCGCGCGCAAACACACACACACGCACAGCTGTTAGATTCAGGGATACTTCACCGATAGTCACCCTAGAAATTACTTGTTAAAACTTTCAAGCTGCTGATTCTAAAGAGAGAAAAATCCATATTCAAACTAAGCCAAAAAACTTTTTTCTACACATTATCAACATTAGAGGGAAAAAACACAGTAGTACTATACATTATATAAAGGTACTATTGTGCTGTGAAAAAAAAAAAAGAGTATGGTTTCGATAGTAAAGTCCTCATAGAGAAGATTCTATTAAATGCAATTTCTAATTCAATGGGTTTGAGGTGGGCCTGAGAGTCTGGTACTAATAAGTTCACAGGTGATTCTGATTCTGTTGATTGGCAGACCACATGTTGAGGAGCAAGTTTCTAGATCGTTCAGTTCAAATGATTGTTAAAGTTCAGATGAAGAAATAATTAAGCATCTCAGAAAGAAAAAGAAATGTGGAAACAATATTGCACCTAGACTGTAGTAGTTCAACTCTGGAGTCTTAGCAGCAAAGTGAACCCTAATTAAAACTTTCAACAAACCAAAATTTCTTCAACATTTAAATCTTATGCATCTGGATCTAAGACAACATTAGGTATGTGCCATTTGCTGGTAGACACAGGTAGTTACATGAACTTTGGCATATTATTTACAATATAAATACCACAAAACAAGACCTGAATAATGTTACTCCCTGTGAAAATGGGCCAGCCCTTAACCACAGCATTTTCCTGAACTTAGCTAACATTCATAACCATTCCCTTCAAGTGTCAGAGCTGAGCCCTTAAGTAAAAATAAAATTAATTTTTTTTTAAATACAGACATGATATTGATGCAATAGTGACTGAACAGTTTTAATAAAGGAATAAGAGTTGATCGTAAAATCAAACGAAGATTATTAGAGCCAAAAGTAGTTGAGTCTCTTTTAACAGTTTTATTCCGAGGATCATTCAAGAATTTTATCATTTTTCAAAGAGCTCATAAGACATTATAAATCAGCATCTTGGATCACATTTTTTATCATAGTCATCCAGATTGGATATGTCAGGTAATTATTATATGAGGATGATGAGTGATCTGTGGGAATGATTCAATTTTATGGCTATGATCAGAACTTTATGAAATGAATAATAGCATAATAACAGTATTTTTAAAAGAAATTTATAATATATTTTAGTGATCTTTTCATATAATAACACTTCCTCAAAGTGACTCATATATAATGTTTAAATGCCTAGTAAAGTTTATCCTGATTAATTAATAAAGTGACTATCACTAAGTTTATATGCATGGGGTGTATGTGTATGCGTGTGTATATATATATATATATATATATATATATGTATGTACACCCATATATATGTTTATTGGGACAGTCTATTTTTAAAACTTAACTAAAATTCAGGAAAATAAACTATTAAAAAATTACCTAATAGGAAGAAATTACAAAGATTTACCATGTAATATTAGTGGCTTGGATTATGATTTTTTATAAATAGCACTGTCACTACTTGAATTATCAAGATTTGTGATGGCAGAATTTATATTAAGCAAAAAAGTCTTAAGATTGGCTTCTAGTTGTGTTATGAGAAAAAAACTGGCATAATATTTTTTGTCTGAACAGGGCGAAATAAAATCATTCCTATTAAATTCCACCGCATAAAAAGCAAATACTATAATTCTCTATATACTATACTCTATACTATATAATTCTCTCTATACTATAATTCTGCTTCTCTATATCCCATGTCGGTTCCTCAATTCATATATGTTTTTATAACCAGGGGATAGATAATAAATAAATATGTGTGTTTTATGAACTACTTTAAGTGTATGGTTTGGGGCATCCACTTAGAGTTTGTTCTTTTCCTATAGTTTTCTGTCTTTAATATGATTCCAGTGCTCAAGTGCTGATCATGAAATATACAAAAATATCTTGAATTCTCATCCAAATTATTGTGTTCAGTATAGCTTTGACAGTAAGAATATTTTATTGCAATCTCTTTTTTTTTTTAACTCGATTGACATTTACTATACTTCTATTATCCAGAACATTCAAATAATCAGAATGCCATATTTTCCATCCGTTCTATATAAGTGGCAGTTTACTGGTCATTTTAATAGCATGTAATTTCAATAAAGACAAATGAGTATGGTACTTTAGCATTTCAAAGGTGATTTTCATATGTGTTGCCTCATTTAATCCTCACCATAACCTCTGAGGTAGACATTATAATAATCCTCATTTTTAGATTTGAGGAGACCCATAAAGAGATTATATAGTTCTCCCCAAATCATCTAGCTATTGGATAGTAAAATCAGGATTCAAATCTGGGTTTCACTGCTGTTCTCACAATGCACCACTGCCTCTCTGAGATAACGTAAAGGAAAGTGTGACACAGACTATAAAACTAATGGTCTAAGTCTTCTTAATGCATAAATGCATATGTGTTCTTCATAAGAAGTTAACTATTTATGGCTGCATTCTGTTACTGGGTCTTCTATACTTCGTGTCCAGTGCTAAGATATTTCAAGGTGACTTCAGACAAAACACGGTGACTTGCTATTACCACGGTCTGTTGATGGTACCTGACTTGGTATAGCACTATCAACTTCCATTCATTTATTCAACAAATATTGGGCTTCTACTAGGTAGCAAGCACTGTGCTTTGAGTTTTTCCAGTGGTATTGGTGGATATATCCAATATAAAGAGCCAAAATATAAACTTCTCACTTGCTCTTCTTTCTAGTTGGAATACTCTGATTGCAACTAAGTCTATGATTTTGTGACGAGCTTGGATACAAACTAAGCTATGATTTGATTGATATAGCCCTCCATTTTGGGGAACAGAACCTAATGTCTGGGGTACAGATCACTCACGGGAGGAACTAGAGAGAATTTTAGATAATGTGTGGCTCAGCAAACGTTAACTGGACCTACATGGGGAGAATGTTATTTCCTTCACTCTTCTCTTTCGATCTTTCTGATTTCGTAAAAAAAGAAAGACACAGGTTGGGGCTAGAATATCTCCAGCATTCTATAACTAGATAATCTCTTTTTACCAGAGAGAAAGCTTTAGGCTTAGAACCTTGAACAAGTAACTTTATCTAATTAAAATTTAATGTATTTTTTCATTGTATTCATTTTTAGCATTACCTTTTTTTCATAGCAGTGAAACTGGTTCTTATATTTCTACATAGAATAGTAATATAAAGTTTCTTTTATAAATTATTTACATAGAAAAATCAGTCCACATTTAAAATTATGAGGTCTTTGATGGTAGACAGGAATACATGATGTGGCATAAATTATAGAAGTAGTACAGAAATCGCTGACATTTGGAAAAAACTTGTGGAAAGAAAAAGCAGTGGATTGATCATCGGCAGCCTGGCTCTAGGCCAAGTTGTGTGACTTTGAAGAAGTTACTGAACCTGGCAGCCTCACTGTCTTCATATGTAAGATGTGGGTTAGACTGAATCTGTAATGCACCATGTTTCTGTCCTCATCCCCCTAGACATGGGACACACTCCCATCGAGCAGAGTGACCTCACTACTGCAATGATGGTGAAGTGAGGACTAACTACATGGTCAGAAAGAAATGTCTAATTTTTTAAAGTTCCCCACGCTTCCAATCCCAAGTATATTCTCTTCATCATGTTAAGAACATGATGGAAGTTGAGAGTCACCAGATAAGACAATCTCTAAGGCCTCTTCCAGCTCTAAAACTCTAAGAAGCTCTGATTTGGCATATAAATGCTAGAGCAAACATATCAGGACTATTTTGTAGCTGTGAGACGAAAATATGCCCATAAGTTCTTTAAATAGGAATAATTATTAAAAAAATAACAACAGTTCTACTTCTTTAGGGAAAAGTTGTACATGGGCCAAATACCAGCAGAAAAATACTCTCTGCAATACTGACTAAAACTTGAGCTCTTGTCACCAGAGACAACGTGAGTCTGCATAAGAAACTTTACTAAAGTATCTATTTCCCACTTACCATTTCCTAGTTACTCTCCCACAATTTATCCCCTAGGAGTCAGAATTTCCTTTTACTTAGTGTATTCACTTCTGCGCAATTAACACCCTTTGTTAAAACGGTATAGGAGTCCCCAGGTCTAACCACCTCTTTATGTTTTCACGTCTGTTCCGTGAAGCCCTTGTGCACGTAAAAATATTAAAATTTGTATGCCTTTTCTCCTGTTAAGTTTAATGCACATCATCTAAAAGGATAGAGGAAAAGTGTTTCCTCCCCTACAAAAGAAAAACAATTTTTTGAGAAACACTAAGTTCAACAAAATTACGTAGGATATCTTCCCTATAGGACTTCGGGGATCCTTTAATATGTTAAAATGTATTGTGACTCTCCAAGGAGAGAATAATTTACTGTTTCCTAAACTTATTTGACCAGCGGTCCTCTTGATTTCAAAGCCATATTTATAGTTCCAAAAATGATGATACCTACATTTCTAGAGCTCCTTTAACTTTTGAATTTTCTAAGTGCTTTCGTATACATCGTTTCGTCTCATTTCATCAGCACATCACACAGAGTGCGCTGTCTGAAAATTATTATTGCCCTGTGATGGTGGAAGAAACAGATGGAGGACCGAAATCATAACCCCTCAACCCCTGCTTTTTCCTCCAAAAGATAGCATTCTAGCTGGTGTCCTTGAACTAAATTCTCTTGGCCTTCGATCATATCTCCTCTACGAAGTTGGACATTTCCTTGAAAACATCCAGTGAGGAAATTGGAGGAGACAATAACGTTAAGATTTCCTTACAAAACACCCTAAATCTCTAAAAGTATTCTTCGAGAGGGTTGTGATATTTTAATAGTGTATAATGCTTCCCCTCTGTCTTTATTTCATTTCCTCAATGAAATGCAGAGCGTCTGAAATCCACACTTGAAAATTAGACAAAAGACGCTGAGTCAACTGAAGTACAGTGATGTTTCTGAAGTAATGAGGAATTTTCCAGGAGGTTTTAGGTAGCACTTTCTGGTTGAAAAAAATTGCTCCACAAAGAACATTCTTTGGTAAAGGAAAAGCTTAGTCATTCACAAGAAAAAGAGAGAAGTCCCCCATGGGCACCATAGTTGGTAAGCACAGCGGTAGCTGTGGGCCACTGCCCAGGGGGGCTGAGGCAGGGCCTTAAAGAACAGGACAGAGGAGCTGGGCTGTTATGTACACCAAGGGGACAGAGCACAGACAGAAAAGAGTGGGAGATATGCTTTCTGGACAAGATGGACAAGCCTTAGAAATGCCAGAGAAGACCAGAGCTCGGGCTCAAGGCCCCACGCCACCACATTCTGCTTTTATAATCCTCAGCAAGTTGCCCAAAGGCCCTGGGTTTTGGTCCCTAAGTCAACACAATGTCAATGACAATGTCTCATGTGCCTGTAGACCACAGGTGTGCTGGATGGACTCTGAATGCTCAGGACTCAGACCTGTCATCCTAAGGATGACCCTCTTGCCAGGCCACACCCTGACATTGGGATCCTCAGAGGACTACTGCCCACACCATTGTTCCCAGCATGAGGTGGCCTGGGAGGAGGGGGAAGGGCTGGAAAAAAGGTTCCCCGCTTTTGCCAAGCCGTGGTATCTACATCTTCTCTGAGGATGTCACCCTTGTATAATTCATTAGTCCCAAGGGGATTTGGGGGCCGGTGGGGGAGGTGGGTCGGTGGTTCCATTTTCCACAAAGATACAGGATGTCCACCAGGGGGCCCTGGATCCTCAAGACTTTAAATCATTGAGTCGAATCACTTGATGTAAGAAAATAAGACAAAAGGTATTTCTAATAGGCTCAAAAAGTATCTCCTTACTGTACTTCTGAAATTATTGTTTAAGAGAGCAAATAAAGAAACTAAGAACCCTGCATGAGTGACCTGAAAAAAAAAAAAAAAGACCTTGGAACAGGAACTATGGACTCCAGGAACGCCTTACAGGAGAAGAGACCAGCCCTCTAGAGGCTCCAGAGAGCCGTCTCCTGCTTTCTTTCTAAACTGAAAATAAAATTAAAGTTGAATTTTGTTACTTTCTGTTTATTTTTGATACTTTAATTTTGTTGCTACATAAATGTGAGGAAATCGATTTAAAATATTTGAAGTGTGTCCCATTTTAGAAAAAAAAGAGAATTGTTTACATTCATTTGGACTTATGTTTGATTTGGTATTATCTGAGAAAAACCTATCAAAATTGAATAATTCAAACAAATCTTATTTATTTATTTATTTGGAGTTATCTAGCAGTCTCGCTCATCAAAAACACAGCTGAAAACAGGAGCTAAACAAACAAACCAATAAGGCTTCTGATGAGCTAATGGCCTGAAGTCTAAGAGATAAAGACCATGACTGCTGTTCATTTGTTCACTAAATACAGTGGTTATAAAGTGCTGGTGAGTAAGCTGGACACTGTGTGTGGAGGTTAAAATGACAGCAACAGCAGACATGGTTCCTGTCTTCAGGGAGGAAAACATCAAGCCTGCGTGTAGAGCACTACTCAAAGCTAGTCCCCCTTGTTTTAACAAAAGACTCCAACGAGTTGTTATTTGTTGTCTAAATTTGCTTAGAAGCAGCAAGTTAACCGTGGAGAAAGAGCGGCTACTGCCAGCCACCTGAGAGCAGGGAAAAGCACCAGTGACAAGACAGGAGACAGCAAAGCTATAGACAGGCACGAATTCACAAGGCAAAGCAGCCCAAAGAGGGGGCATGGTGAGGATGGCAAGCCCCATCCGCCTTGACAGACCTAGAGAACACAGCTGAATCACAGCCATCGTTCCCCACAAGATGCCTTAGCAAGGGCTGCGAGCCATTCGAAAAAAACAAAATGTGACTAACAGTTTCATTTGAGAAGAAAAGAATGTGTAATATGTTTTAGAGAAATTTCCAATAAAATAGCTAAAGAAAAGGGGAAGTATAATGGCGAAAGATGCAAACCTTCAAGAAAACATTGTTTCCCGGAGCTGGTCATCCAAGTAACTGGGGTTGCAGACAACTAAGATTTTGCATGACCTTTTATTACAAGTATTTCCCCTTACTTCTTTTCAAAATACTCAGTTCCAACTGCTGTAGCTCATTAAACTTTAAGTTTCACTTTAAAACTAACCGTGTACAGAGAAGAATTAGATGACTCTGCACAAAACTGGTAGTCACCATTAAACAGCTCTATTTCCAAGTCTTTGAAATTCTCAGTTACATCACTGACCACACCTCACCCTCAAAAATCTGCCACAATCACTTCTGATGAGAAAAGGGTTGAACATGTTTGAAAATGAAAGCCAATGGTCATATTTTTTTGAAATTTGGAAGAAGGTTCACTAACTGCCTGAATGAAAACCAGAAAGTACGTAAATGTCAAAACTGCTCTAGAGCCCAGAATAGCATCAAGCTGGGATTTAAAGATAAGATCTGTCATTTTTTGTTTGTTTCTCTGAGATGAAATAAATTTGCCCTGTAATTCAGCCAAAAGAAACAAGAACCATTCTTTGAAATTCACGTATCCTTTAAAAAATGCAGAAAATAAAGTATAAATAACAAACTTTTCAGCTCAGAGTTCCTCCAGGTTGAAAAAAAAAAGACAATTAAAGATATGTGTCTTGTTCTCTGAGCATCCCACGTGTAAAAATTCATATTTTATCAAGTTTAGATAGTTAATTATGACATCATAAAAGTAGCTCCCATAATTGGGATTCTTTCCCAATAAAGTTAAAACTGTGGACTACTACTTTCACTGCCAAGGACTGACAATGGGGCAGTGCATAGTCTGGAGTAATACTGCCTGGGTTCAAATCCCGCATCCTCCCTTGCCCAGCAAATTGGTTAATATTTCTAAGCCTCAGCCTGTCCGTCAGTAAATTGGACTGCTAATAACTCAGGATTTTGTAACCGTCAAATAAAATCAATGACATAGAGACTGAGCCCAAAGTAGGCAATTAACATCAGAATTGTTTTTACTAGACTATAAGCCCCTTGAGGCCCCCTGGCACATAGTAAGTGTTCAATAAATACTTTTTGAGAAGTGACTACATCAACACAATTTCATTTTCCGTTCAACCGCATTCCTATTTAATTCTGTTTGCATGTTCCCTGCTAAGAACTAAATATGGCATCAGATACCATGACAAATCAAAAAAGATGTGTGGAGCATAGTCCCTGCCTGTCATCAAAGACTTTACAAACATAATTGAAATAAGGTGCATGGCACAGTGAAATAATATCCAATGAATATCAGTGGGATCAAGTTAAATTCTGCCTACCACCACCACCACCAAAATGGAACACGGTTTTCTCTGTAACAATGAACAAAGAAATGACATGGTATTTATAATCCCTGCTGCCTCTAAGAAACTGGCAACCAATGGCTTTCTATTTGCTAAATGAAGAGATGGGTGTGGGAATGTCACATCTGAAAGGGCTCAGTGTTCAAATACTCCAGTTGAGATCAAACAGCCTTGCAGATAGAAACTTGCATCATTTAATTTTTTTGTTCTTAATCAAGGGTGTAATTCAGAGCAACGACAGGTTGTGGACGTGGTGGCGCGTGCAGAGACAGTAAGGGGAGGGTGAGAAGCATGGAGGAAACTGGTTTTCCATGCCTTCCTGGCAAGGACATTTCTCAACGTGCAGCCATGCTCTCGGGTACAAAGACTCGGTAATGGCCTCTGGTGACCAGGACAGTTTCCTCCACTCAGAAACCTCTGAACGCACCATATGATTCATTTTCACCCATGATGGTCCTCTACGTGCTGTCTCAATAGAATTTCAAGTGTTAGAAGAGCAAGGACTCATTTATACTGTGATGGTCATCACACCTTTGGGCTCACATAACCCCATAAGATTTTTGAGAAACGTGTATGTCCTAGCACATGTTAACATCCAGAATTTTTCATCGCATGTTTAAAAAGCTGCAAGGGATGTAATTTCCAGCAAGATATATATCAATATTTTAATATAAAACAATTATACCCAACAGCATACATACACACACACACACACATGATAAGATATTTGCCACTGGGAATATAAAAATTTGTTTCATATCAAGTAAAATCAACTAGAGTTGGGACATATGTGTAAGGGGGTGTGTATCCTGTTGGATATATGGATAAAAATGATATAATTGTTTGCTTTAAAATGTTGATACACATACACACTCACAGAGCTAGATTTACAGTACAATTACTAAAGCTTAAACCTCAGGAGCTCTTACTTGTATAAATAAACTTACTGGCAATAAAGGTACTTGGTCACCTGTTTTTGTAAAATCTGCAAAGGTAAGTTATTTAACTGCAATTAGTTAAGACCACTGTCTCTTTCCACTCTGACTTCCCCTTCCACCTACACCCTCTCGAGTGGGTGACACTGCACTGGTTGGGCATTTTAAACTCATAATTGTTTATTCTTTTTCCTAAAGAACACTCAATTTCATAGTATATTCAAAACCTGGCAGAGAACAGTAAATACAAGATCGAGAACATTAGTTAACTCAGAATGGGGAAGCGAGGGGAAGGTGGAAGAGGATAACACAGGTGTATTTAAGATGGTCTCAGGATGGGAAAATCTTGTTATAGGTGAGAGTCCAGTATGAAGGAAGGAAGGGGAAGAAGGAGGGATTAATAGGCTTTTCTTTCATTCATTCATTTATCTCCAGTAACTTATATTTTCATTCTATTTCACCCACATGCTCTAACAGAATATATTTTTATGTTTGAGAATATTTATGATCACTCTTCTATTTTGTACAACATAAATACGTATGTAAATTAAAATTCATTTTTAAAAATTTCCTATGACAATACAAAATGCTCCAAGTGTTTAAAAATATATTTTGAATTGAGTTATTATTCAGATTACCATTGGTTCATAATTGATCAAATAACAAAGGTTTTACACATTTCACAAATAGTTATTAAAAAGCAAAAAGTATGTACTTCTATATTCACTGCAGCGCTATTAACAGTCAAGACATGAAAGCAACTAAGTGTTCATCAACAAATGATTGGATAAAGAAGATGTGGTACGTATCTACAATGGAATATTGCTCGGCCATAAAAAAGAATGAAATCTTACTATTTGCAACAACACAGATGAACTTAGAGGGTATTATGCTAAGTGAAATAAGTCAGAGAAAGACAAATACCATATGATTTCACTTACAGGTGGAATCTAAAAAAAAAACAAACAAACAAAACAGAAACAGACTTATAGAGAGAGAACAAACTGATGGTTGCCAGATGCAAGGACGGTTGGGAGGCTGGGTGAAAAAGGAGAAGGGATTAAGAAGTACAAATTGGTAGTTACGAAATAGTCACGGGGATGTAAAGTACAGCATAGGGAGTATAGTCGATAATACTGTAATAACTATGTGTAGTGCCAGGTGGGTACTAGATTAATCAGGGATCACTTTGTAAATTATATAAATGTCTAACCACTATGCTGTACAACTGAAACTAATATGAAATAATATTGAATGTCAAATGTAATTGCAAAATAAAAATTATAAAAGCAAAAGTAAAATTTGATTGAAAATCCATCCATAAATGAAAGAGGGCTTTGTCGTTTAACTATTTGACATATCTATAACTGAATTTCACTTATTTCGACTTTATTCCAATTTTCATTTTAATAAATGTAAACACTGAAAAACCTTGTTCACATAAATTAGGAGATGAGAATCAGAGTAGTTATACTATTGCGATGTCACTCACTTCTTTAACATTTTTCTAAATCCTGTAGTGATCTGTTGCTCACCTACCTGAAGAGATAACTTGCTTCTTTGAATAACTTGATTCTTTGATAAGTTGAACTCCTTCACTTTGGTTGAAAGGAAAGAACGGAAACCACCTGACTTGCAAAGAGGTTTCTTACCTTCCATAGACGTGTACTTTCTCAACAGCAGCCATTTGAATTCTTCCTTGACACCTGGAGATGTCTGACTCCAACAGAGTAGAATTCAGGGAAAACTCTTTACAAAGTGTGGGAAGGGCAGTCAGGGAGAAGAGGTGGAGAAGGGCAGCCAGCAGGAAAAGTTCTCAAGCTGATCAATTTTAGGAAGGAATAATTGGGCAGTTGATGACTGAGAATTTTATTTTAAACAATCCCTGCTCAATTTCCCCTGGAAAATTTTTGTGTGCACAGTGCCCAAAGGTATACAAAACCTGATTCTGCGATGCCACAGAATCCAAAACCTGGCATTTGGTTCAATTTCACAAATTTACATCTTACTTCTATCCCTTACATTGTCCCTTTCAAAACATAACAATAGAAAAATCTGGATGACTGTAAAAATATTTAAACAAAATGTCACCCAATGGAAAGGGCTTGAATATTTACTATTTCCAGTGTACTAAAACTGCGCATGTGTGTATGCATGTGCATGTGTGTACGTGTGTGTGTGTGTAAAATAGTGTTCTGGTGTTTCCATTTACCTCATTTACACATGAAAAATAAATTATACTCTTAATATACATCATCTATTCCAAACATTAAAAAATTGACCATTTTCTAATTCACATAAATTTAGGCAAAATTCAAAGATATGGAAAGAAATCTAAGCCCCAAATTATAACCCACTTTATAATCGATTTCATAATATCCTTTATTTTCTAGGATTTTTTTCAAAGTTCCTCATACATTTTTGTGAGATCATGTACCCAAGAGTGCCCGAAAAATGGCAAGGCTAACAAAAGTTTGCTGAATTGGAAAATGAGTTCAACAGCAAGAAGAAGAATTTTAAAGGTTGTTAAAGAAAAGCCAGTAAAATGAATTCCATTCTCTCACTGACAACTGAAAGTATGTTAAATGGTTTTTTTTTTTTGTTTTTTTGTTTTTTAAGAAAAAGCCCTCTAAGAGGTCAGTTGTTAAGGCATTCAAAATATGTTTATTCAGAACTTCTCCCTCTGAGAAAGATTCTGGCCCAATCTCAGCTGCCAGAGCCCATGTCTTGCTAATGAGGAAAAATGCTGAGAATCCAGCAGACCCAGCAGATCCCAAGCAGCCTGACCAACCAGGGAAGGCGAATGAACCAGAACATTGCTCTCGCTGTTTAGTCATCCACCATTGCAACATGCAAACCAACTCAGCCACACTGAATTTCTACACCTCAGCACTTAACGTCATTCAACCCACTACTTTCCTGTTCCTGCCAAAAATAAAGCAGAAGAAACTGATACTTCAGAGAAGCAATCAGAGCCGTGCTCAAATATCCACTTTGTGAACACATAAACCCACTGAAAAGCAAGACACCCAAACTGTAACAGCTCGGATCCCCGGGAAATGCCATTGCTTAGCTGCGAATTGATATTATGCTTTTCACTTTTATAAAGAACCAATGTATGGCATAGCCTCTTGAAAACATGCCATTCTCTGGGGGGGGATAAAAAGAGAGAGAGAGAGAAACACTGAAGAATACACATTGCCTGTTATAACATTCTAAATCAAACATTCTAATATCAAATAAATTTCTCCTACGATTTAGAGGTAGGAAAAGACAGGCCATCTTTTCTCAATGAACAGGTACTCTTCTTATATTAGATCATGATAACATGACACATTTTATTCCCTTTTGCCTTGGTCTCCAAATATTTCTGATATATATTTAATATACGGCTACAAAAATGCTCTCACTCTGGGTATATGTTATAATTACTTTCATAAACTGTATATCATCCAATAAATACCAGACCCTGGGCAAGTTCAGACAGGCTCACTCAGAGTAGAGCATCCATCTGGGCCTTTTACCCTTTTACCATTTCTCTAAAAAGACGTCCTAAATTTCAAGTGCTCAAATACTCATTTCGAAGACTACCTACCCATCCACTACAATCTTAGTTCAATTTTTTTGTGACCTAGACCCCTCTCCTCCAACTGTGCTTTAACAAAATTAGAGATTTAGAAACCTGTTTCTGGTTAAAAACAAAACTAAACCAAAACAAAATGATACAACAATTTTGCTTTAAATCTTCCAGAGCAGGTGGCAGCACAGGTGGGGCCGGATGTCTTCCAGCAGGGGTTGGGAGTGCTGAACAGCTTTAGAAAAAGCTACACTCAGAATACAAAATCAATAGCTCCAGCACACGGGACTCAGGGAAGACACAAGTGGAGGCCCTTCTAAAGAATCTTCTATAAAGCTACAGAGAAAATAAACCTGCGATACTCAGCACACAGTCATTTTTAAAACAGCAAGAAATTATAGCCTAAATTCCAACCTAATCTATGACAAATGGCATGATCAAAGTTACTGAAATAAATAAAGAATAAGTTCAAAATATGTTATATCCTTTCCTATTAAAAACATGGTGGGGATTCCCCCCCTCCCCATTTTAGCTAATCAGAGAAAATAAACCATCAGCTTGTAGAATGCTATCATAACAGGAAAATCTCAGCAAGGAGGCAAATCAACATGACTATATTATACTAAATAAATACCTGCAGGATAAGAGTTAAGTTGATTTTCCTGTCAAACTTTCTAATCAAGATGAAAACTACTTTGAGAGTTCTCACTAAAAGAGTTAGAACAATACTTTAGTATTTTTGTGGAAACAGTAATTTGTGGAAATCACTTGGGACTGAGAAGGCCTGGACTGAATGCAGCGTCCTCCTCTCCCCACTCCACCAGCTGAGCAATTCACAGGCTTTCAAACATCTCTGGACTTAGGTTCTTCATCTACAAAGTGAGCTTAACACAAACTATGAAGGAAAAGAAAGAAGCAAATGTGATAACATGTGTGCAAATATTTTATGAACTTTCGGTTAAGATGATGTAGTAGGTAGATGCTGTGCTTGCCTCCTCTCATGACAATGTCAAAATTACAACTAAACTACAGAACAACCATGCTTGAGAATCACCTGAGGTCTGGCTGAACAAAAGTCCTACAATTGGAGACATGCATAAGAGTCCACCTAGAGACTGGTAGGAGGGGCAAAGATGTGAAACGGGCTGGTTCCACAACTGCATGTGGCAGTTGAGAATTGGAAGGGATATCTTGGCTACAGAGGTTCCCCTGGAGGAGTGAGGCATCCCAGCCCTACAATAGGCCCCCCAGCCCAGGGTTCCAGTACCAGTAAAGGAAGTCCCTACAACCTTTGGCTATGAAAACACACAGAGATTATGGCTGATTGAGGTAGAGGGAAGTGGGAGTGACAGGTGTTCCTCATAAAGGGCTGGGGCACAGACTTACTCGCTGATGGACTAACTTTCCCTAAGCTCCAGCTCTGGAGCAGGTGTTGGAGGAGCATCAGGGACATACAGAGAGAAACTGAGTTGCCTGGCTTCGGGTCGAGGGCTGGAGGGGCAGCTTGCTCCCAAAGAGAAGTGCTGACAGAGGCCATTGTTCCTTTGTCAAACCCTCCCAACTCCGGCATGCAGACGCAGGCGGCCGCCATATCTAAGCTCCGTCAACCCTAACACTGGTTGCCCTGCCTTGTTGATTCCCTGAGACCCCACCCCTCCCAAATTGCAGGCCCACCCAAGCTGCTTCTAGTGGAGTTTTCATATAAATGGCTTGTCTTGGCTCATGCTTTAGACTTTCCTAAAATTACTCAAAGGTTCACAAAATCCAAACAAGTAGCATCTGGCCTCGGAGTGCCCCATACCTCTTGCTGAGCAGGCTCAAGCCCGCAACGAGTGGCAGCTGGCCTCAGTTCCCAGCTTGGCCTTTTGAAGTACTTCTAAGCCCAGTGTGAGTGTCGGTCATCTGCAGATCGCTTGGTGAGTGATGCCAAGTGGTCCCGAACAGTGCATAGGCTGTGGCTGAACTTAGCCTACAGTTGGGCCCCTCCCAGGAGGCCCTTAGGCTGGGTTGCCTGGTGGCCA
This sequence comes from Pteropus medius, assembly GCF_902729225.1. Taxonomy (NCBI): domain Eukaryota; kingdom Metazoa; phylum Chordata; class Mammalia; order Chiroptera; family Pteropodidae; genus Pteropus; species Pteropus medius. The sequence continues at coordinate 811,909 of NW_024352149.1, forward strand.
GCTTTGACTGAGGCTAGAGCATCACCCAGAGCTGTATCTGAGAAGGACACACTCAAAGGGCAGAGTGAACAGGCACCAGAGCCCTGCTAAAGTGAATTCTGCTCCATAAGGTGAGCCCCTCACCGGCCAATTCTCACACCCAATCACCCAAGGGCCAATCCCTCCCATTGATGTGCAAACATCAACCAAGGCTCAACTACAATAGAAGGGCACACACAACCCATACACGAAACACACCTGGAGCACCCAGTTCAGATAACCAAGGAAGACTGCACCACTGGGCTCCACAAAACTCCTAATAAATCCTCTCTACTAAGACCAGGAGACTTAGGAGCCCTACTTAATACATAGAAATAAAAATAGGGAGGCAGTCAAATGGGGAGACCAAGAAACATGTCCCAAATGAAAGAAAAGAACAAAGCTCCAGGAAAAAAAAAAAACTGAACAAAAAGGAGACAGGTAATCTACCAGATGCAGAATTCAAAACACTGGTGATAAGGGTGCTCAAGGAACTAAGGGGAAGAATAGATGAATTCAGTGAGAACTTTAACAAAGAAATAGAAAACATAAAAATGGAGATAGAAAACATAAAAAAGAACCAGTCAGAAATGAAGAATACAATAACTGAAATGAGGAATACCTTAGGAGGAATCAACGGTAGATTAGATGAAGCCGAGGATCGAAATCAGCAATTTGGAAAACAAGTCAGCAGAAAACATGCAAGCAGAACAGCAAAAAGAAAAAATAATCCAAAAAAAATGAGGATAGTTGAAGGGGCCTCTGGGACAATATCAAGCATGCCAAGTTTTGCATAATAGGGATACCAAAAGGAGAAGAGAGAGAGCAAGAAACTGAAAACTTATTTAAAGAAATAATGATAGAAAACTCCCTAACCTGGTGAAGGAAATAGACATATAAATCCAGGAAGCTCATAGAGTCCCAAACATGATGAACCCAAAAAGGCCCACACCAAGACACATCAAAATTAAAATGCCAAAGTTTAAAGACAAAGAGAGAATCTTAGAAGCAGCAAGGAAAGGCAGTTAGTTACCTAAAAGGGAGCTCTCATAAGACTGTCAGCTGATTTCTCAACAAAAACTTTGCAGGCCAGAAGGGATTGGCAGCAAATATTCAGAGTGATGAAAAGTAAGGAGCTAAAACCAAGATTGTTCTACCCAGCAAAGCTATCATGTAGACTCAAAGGTCTTCCCAGACAAGAAAAAACTAAAGGAGTTCATCATCACCAAGCCAGCATTACAGGAAATGTTGGAGGTACTTCTTTAAGAAGAAGAAAAAATATATATCAAAAATATGAAAAACAAAATGGCAATAACTACATATCTAGCAACAATTAATTTAAATGTAAATGGAGTAAATGCTCCAATCAAAAGATAGGGTGGCTAAATGAATAAGATAACAAGATCCTTACATACGCTGCCTACAAGAGACTCACTTCACATCGAAAGACACACAAAGACTGAAAGTAAAAGAATGGAAAAAGATGTTTCATGCAAATGGAAACAAACAAACAAAAAATCTAGGATAACGATACTTATATAAGACAAAATAGACTTTAAAACAAAGGCTATAACAAGAGATAAAGAAGGACCCAGCAATCTCACTTCCAAAGGAACCCAAAATACTACTTTGAAGGGAAATGTCCATCCATATGTTCATTGCAGCATTATTTACAATAACTAGGATGTGGAGGTAACATGAGTGTCCACTAATAGATGAATGGATAAAGAACAGGTGGTACATATATACAATGGAATATTACTCAGCCATAAAAGTAAATAAAAAGAATGAAATTTTGCCATCTGCACAACATGGTGTACCTAGAGGGTATTGTGCTGAGTGGAGTAAGACAGATCAATAAATGCCATGTGCTATCACTTACATGTGAAATATAAAGAACAAAATAAATAAAACAGAAACAAACTCATAGATACAGAGAACATTTTGAGGTTTGCCAGATGGAAGGGGCGTTGGGAGGGTGGGTGAAAGACAGGAAGGGATTTAAAAGCACAAACTGCAAGTTACAAAATAGTCACAGGGGTACAAAGCACAGCGTAAGGAATTTAGTCAACAATAGTGTGACGACTATGTACGGTGACAGATGAGTACTAGATTTATTGGAGTGATCACTTCATAAGTTATAGAAACATCTAATCACTATGTTGTACACCTGAAACTAACATAATATGCCAACTATAACTGAAAAATAAAAAATATTTTAAAAATATGTTATGAACTTTAATGTGCTATTCAAATCTGAGGACCATTTCAGACACCTGCGTAGGCTCTTCCATGGCTTTCTGTTTCCAGAATTATCTTCATGAATAACAAATCTGCTATCACTCTGCAGCCTGGAAATGTTCAGTGGTTTCCCCACCGCATACAAGTTCTTCACTATCTACCCTTTACCTTAGGAGCCTCCCCTGCAGCAGCTCCCCTGCCTGCTTCTCTTCCTCTTTTCACATTCTCTCACCAGCCACCCTGTGCTGCTCGTGTACCCACAGGTGCCACCATTTTTCCCACTGGCTTGCCTTTCCAAGGGCTGATCTTTCTGTTGTAATGTCTTTTTCCCACATCTCTGCTCAGCAAACTTCTCTTTATGCTTCAAAACCTAGTTCAAGTGTCATCTCTTCCAAGAAGCCTTCTTGTTCTAATTTTTCCCTAACCTATGCTCCCCAAGACATGTGGATGAATCTTTATGGCCACGAATATGCATGAAAATAATGAATGTAGACATCTGTATTTGAGAGTAGACTAGCAACTCTTGTGGAAACTTTATGTGTTCAGCATACTTGATTTTGAAAAAAATATTTAAAAATTAAAATTTTATCCAATGATCATAGCGTAAATGTTTTAGAACTCTCGATCCTTAAGCTAGTCTTAAATGAAAATTTAAAGTGAAGCAGCCAGAGGTCTTTGGACACACACAAAACCTTTAGTCCCTTAGAAGAATAAGGATATAATAAAAATATCAATAGACCGAAATCTAATTTACATTATCTTAAGATGTACTTTCTACAAAAAAACGGTGACAGAAGTGGCAGAAATATACACAAAAACAATCACTTTTTGTGACTACCTAGAGACAGTTCTGATGGATTTGTTTGTTTATGTGTGTGTTGACATAGCACATACACACACCCCACAAGAAGTAGCATCCCTCTGGCTCCTACACTCTTGAGTGCCACCTGCTCTGGTTAGGCTTCTGCCTGGATAATTAAAATAAAGATGTGTATTAGCAGATACTATAAATGCAAATTTTCACAGTATTCCAGGCAGCAGAGTACCAAATAGCATTCTCTTTATAATGTGGTGGTGGTTGTTCTAGAACTGAAAGAGTCCCTCTAAAGCAGCAACAGAGACTCAGAGAGGTTAAGTGAATTACCCAAGGTCACACAGCTGCACGGTGGCAATGCCAGGACTCAAACAGAGGACTTCTGATATAAAAGCTCAGCGTTCTGTTACACTACACTGTCTCTTATAATATTAAACACATCCTGTTAAGGGCAATCGCAGAGGAAACGTGATTTCCTAAAAAGAAAATATAGTTCTACTAGACCATATGGCTAGCCTTTAAATGTCCGTGTTTTCAAATTGTGGTCCCTCGAATTTTATAAATATTAAAAAGAATTGCAACCCACAGGAACTAAACACCATATTATCATCTAGCTGCTTATAAAAATAGTGTTAAAATGAGTGCTGTCCCCAATACTGAGATGCTGCAAAGGGCTGAGGGCTGGTAGAGCCAGGCGGTCCTTAAGGAGCTCACCCATCATTCCCAGTGAAGGTTTCTAGCTAAACTGAAAAGGACACATGTGACTGCTGGGAAGGAGAGGAGTGGGGAGGGGGTGTGTGGAGAGCCTCATGTTTTGCTTGAGATCCAGTAGGAATCCAAGAGGCTGAGACCTATTTTGCCCAGTCCTGCACTTGGGCAGCTCAGGCAGGCCGAGCAAGAAGAGTAGTCATGCCTGCCTGGCCAGAGCGCGAACACTACACAATGCACAGACATACAAAACATGCTCTCCAGAAACAATGGCAGCAAGCTGGGTTCTGGGGGACCTGCACTGACAGGCACAGGTGGGAGAGGGAGCAAAAGCAGAAGAGTCCAGGTCCAGCTTCTAGTACGAGTACTGTCAGCCGTTCATATCCATGGACGTGGAACCCACAGATACGAGGGCTGGCTAAGGGACTTGAGCATCCAAGGATTTTGGTATCAGGGGTCTTGGAGCCAATCCCCCGCCAATACCGAATGATAACCGTACTACGGAGAAGTACCAGATAGCCTCAGAAGCCCTCCCACCCGCAAAAGTTTCATATCCTCTAAAAAGAGTTAAGTTCAAATTGATTCATTGCGATGTTTGAAAAATGAATTTAGTGTTAAATATCATTCAAGTGTGACGACTTTGTCTCCAGCTAGACTTGCAAAATCATTGAGTTAATTTACACCATAAATGCTAAAAGGATTTTAAAAGTAAATTAAAAAGTGACTTGACAAAAGAACTAGAAGAAAATATAGAAACTATATATCGATGTCAGGATCTAAGGCCTGTCTAAGCATAAAAGCAAAGAAAAAATAATAAATGGAAAAATGTTAATTAGTGCTCCGGAAAACTGATTTTAAAAAACTAAAGGGCAATAAAAAAAACAGGAGATTATTATTTGCACATATGGTGAAAGGCTAATACTCTGCATCTCTAAAGAACTCTTATAATTGATAAGAGAAAGAACATATTTACAAAGAAAAAAAAAGAGCAAAGCTGTTATTTATTTTTTTTAAAGATGTCTTATAAACATTTTTCACCAATCTAATGGGTGAGGAGTTTTATAAGATTATATCCAGTGCTTAAAAGAGTATAAGCGAAATAGGTTATAGACTGCTGTAAAATACACTAAAAATATGGCAATTTGTAATAAAAGCAATTTTAAAACGGGTATACACTTTTTAACCCAGCAATTCCAAGTCTAGGAATTTATCCCAGGGAAGTAGAGAAGTATGCAAAATTGAACAATGGTCGTCACAGCTTTATGTAGAATCATGAAAAACTGGAAATGAACTAAATATCAAAAAGGCCTTGCTAAATGAATTTTTGTATTTTCACAAGATACCATGCCACCAAGAAAACCAATGTAGAAAAATACATAAAGACATGGAGTGACATTTGTGAGACCGCAGAGTCGGGGAAGGAAGCCTAAAACCAAACAAAAGCAGCTGTAAGGGACTCATGCTTTTTACTTTGTGCTTTTCTCTATTTTCCAAGCTTTCTACAATGAGCATGTATTAGTGGTTTTCACCATTTCTTAAAATTGTGTTTTAAAGCATTACACCGAGCCATTCTAATTATTTGTTCTACATGTATCTAATTATTTTTTCTAACCATAAACAAACAAACAAAAACAAACAAACAAACAAACAAACAAACACCTTTACCTGGAGTATTTGAATACTAGGGACACTTGGCAATGAATTCGGATACTATGCCTGTACATCAGAATTTAAGGGTGGAAGATCCGCAATAACTCTTTGAAGAAACTTCACAATCAAGACCGATTGTTTTACTTCCTAAGCTTACTGATGAACTTGACATTAGAGCAAAATCTCTATGTTCTCAAATCTCTAAAAAGCCTGCAGAAATTAATACAAACGGGCATTTTTAAACTCAAATCAGGCAACTGTGTGATTATCACTTAAGAAAAATCGAGGTTTCTTAGATTCAAACAATCAAATTGGTGAATGAAAATTCAATTAAAAATAAACTTATAAAAAGTTTAATAACACAGCTCTTTGATGAGCTAGGCTGCATCCTGACTTCTCTGTCTGTTGACAAGTGTTAATTTCTTCCCAGAAAGGCTACAATGCAGACCTTTGCTACTCAAAGTGTGGTCCTCAGACTGGGACACTGGTAACACCTGGGAGCTTGCTGGAAATGCGGATTCTCAGGTCTCAGGCCAACCGCACTGGAATGTACAGTTTAATGAACCCCCAGGTGATGTGAATCCACATTACAGTCTAAGGTGAGGTGCTACAGAGAAACTGAAAGCTCAAGTATTATCGGCCACAGTCAAATAAAAGATTAGAGATTAAGTCACGCTCTCTCTAGCATCCAGCATGTAACTGGATTTGATGAACATTGTTGAAGGAATGAATCTGAATAAATGGAAGAGATGATAGAAAGACAGGAATACTGCCAAGCCACATGGGAAGGAGGGCGGGCATATAAAAGCAATGGGAAAACATACGTTCTCTGGCCCCTTAAGTCTCACTTATGTGAAACTTCAATGAAGTGTAAGCCTTGTGGGCGAGACTTAATTCTGAAATTAACAAAAGGTCACCTATCTTTCTGACAAGGTGGCCAGAAAAAATCTGGGGTAAGGGGGCTATATTTTGAAGCGGCAATGCATTATGCCATAAAGAAAGGAAACCCAAAGACAGAAGCCCTTCCAGAAACCAGAGAATGCTCTAGTATGTTTTCCCTACCAAACTAGGGAGCACACATAGCAACACGCCTACACGCACACACTCTAGGCCAGAGCGCAGGTCAGAAAAAGACCGACACCATTGTAACTATGTACATTGCCAGACGCAAGTACATAGATCTATAGACAGGAGAGCAAGACACAAGAATACTGGGAAAAAATATTGTCCAAATGCATTTGAAAAGTTCACCATCAAGCTACAAAACAATGAGCTTCAAAATATTATCACTAAAGGATAGCTCTAGAGAGCCTTGCCCAGGTGAAAAGGGCAAGAAAAAGATAAAGGTTACAGATTCTAACAAATACTTCTTTCTCATTGCCTTTAATTTCTGGGAACTGCTTCATCTCGCAGCAGGGCTAGAACATAACCGCAAACACTGCAGAATCTGTAAGGCCTTAGATCTCCGCTGGGCAAGCAAACAAGAACAGCCTTTTGAGTTGGGAAAAGCACGAGCAAAGAAAATAACATGGCCTCAATACTGTCATCTGCTAAAGCAAAATAAAGACACTGCGCCATTTGGTTTTTATATTTAGGTAGCTTTCCAGAATCCTTTTCTCCATTTTCACCTCCTTGTCCTACACAGCTCTCAGAGCGGCTTCTGTGAGACTGCCCTGGAGAGCACACAACACATTTTCAGGAGTAACCAATGTTAACCCCACGCTGCTTAAACCGGCCTCACACTCAGAGGCCATGTCAATACGCTTCTCCTCCAGGCAGGTCTCCCACACAGGAGCTCTTCACTCACCTGCTAAGAGGGGACCACACCACAATCCCCATGCCAGTCTGGCACAACCAGAGATACAAGCATGCCCAAGCCCCAGCTGCTCAGACACCTCGCCTCCTGATTCAGCCCTGCCTTGGCCTCGCTGCCAATCGTCACTTTGTTTTCTTTCCCACTGTGGTAAAAATAACTTCCTCTTGAAGTGTCGAAATCTGCATGTGATTTTACACGCATTTTTTGGCACATCGTTGGATGAATTCTGATGCTGAAGCAGAATGAAATCACAAGAAATCTGCGATCACGTTTCCATAAAACTTCAACCAGATGAGTCAGTTCCATATTTTCTCAGATACTGAGAAAAAGACTTCCAGGCATGATATGATGCTGTCTTCTAAAGCGCCAAGTCAGTTCCTTCTGTCCTGTGCTTCTAACAGACTCAGCAAAGGCTCAGAGACTGAGGGAAGCAGAGCAGAAGGTGGGGGCTATTTCCTGTTAACCAGGGCTGTGGTTCTGAGCGTAAAGAAGGGCATCTCGGAGGGCAGACCACCCAACACAAATGTGGCCCCAAGAACTTAGCAAGATTTTGTATTTAGGACTTGAAACAGGGCTCCACTCACCTGTCATAACTACAGAACACTGGAGGATATAACACAGTTGTTCTAAAAAGAAGACTGTTTTGAAGACAGTCACTTCTGATAGTGACTTGTCTCCACAAAATAGGTTCACAAATCAAGGGAACTGGCAAATTCTCCAGTTCTATCGGCCAGTGAAGGGCCATACAGACAGAGGAAAGTGAGAAGAAGCACAAGGGAATGAAAATCATTTCATCTTTTCATAAGCTTATTGGCCACTTGTGCTTCCTCTTCTGTGAATTGTCTGTTCACATTCTTTGTGCATTTATTTCATAAATTCTCTTTTTCTTATTGGCTTATTGAACTATCTGCATATTAACCTCATTTCCTAGAGAAACATCTGTCCCCATTCTGGGTTTTTTGCTTCGTTTATGGCATGCTATTGATCAGAAGATTTCACTTTAATGTTTTTTTTTTCCTTTGTTGTTTGTGCTTTCTGCATTGGAAAGTGATTTCAAATGAGCAACTACTGGAAGACAGATCTATTTGTCTAGACAACATTTGTGTGTGGGGCGAGCGGTATGGATAGGGGAGGCCATGACAGTTATCTTCACATTGTCGATTCTTTGAAAGACAAGGAAATCCAATAGATGATTCTATGTAGCTCCCAGAAGAAGAATTAGCAAAAGCAGCTGGAAGCTACAAAGAAGTAGCCTGCCACATGGCAAAGAACTCCTTCAGCCACTGGGACTGTCCACCATGAAATGGGAAGATCAGTAGCAAGCAGCTGGGCCGAGGTTCTGAGAACCCTCTGAACAACAAGAATTTCTTATCCCTACTTGTTTTCCTTCTTTCTTCCTATCACATTGTTAGACTCTGAATTTTGGAAAGCCATGTCTTACTCTGCCTGCTCTCTCTGCCTTCCTAAGGATATTCTGCTTCCCACGATTTTGGGAGCAAGGTTCTCCCTTTATTGTACAAGACAGGCTGGGACAAACAGGTGATGTTGGGAAAACAAAACAAAACAAAACAAAACAACAACAGCAACAAAACAGCAACTGTGATTAAGACTTTGAAAATGATGGCTTCAAATGTTTTTGCGTATATTACTTGCCTTAGTCACTTGACTCCTAGAATCTTTTAAATAAGCATTTGGCTCCAAAAGAAACAGCCTTATATTTCCCATTGCTAAAATTAAATGGCTTCTTATCTCTTTCAATACATAATTTTAAAAGTAGATGAGAACTTAGAAAGCTCCTAATTCAGCGATTCTAAAGAAAAAAGAGGCACCACCCCCTGGGGCTGCATATAAAAATCACTTAGAGAACTTCTCTAAAGAACTCCAGAACTACCCCATTCTCCCCCTCCTGGCCACTGGGGCATATTCCCAGAGAGACCTTATGGAAACACCGCTGCTGATAGGGGTCCTAAGAAAGAAAAACAATTGAGAATCAAGGATCAAACTTCTTCATTTTAGAGGTAAAGGAACTTAAACCTAACAGGCTCATGTGACTTAGCAGCACTAACCACTGAACTATTTGGGGACTCTTTCCAGACTTAGGTCCAGTGCCCCTTCCATCAACCCACACAGCTCTGCCTGACAGTTCTGCTTATCCAATGGGAAGGTATTCATGTCAAAGAGTCTTCGTGTCAAAGCAGGAAGTTCTGCGCGAGCATTGCAAGGCCATAGTTCTCCTGGACAAAATTTAACTTTCTATTAAACAACATAAAATCACACTTGCTTTCAAGTTCTCCAGGAATCGGGTTAACAGCTACAATGGATGGTAATGGCCTTGCGAGTCTCGCCCCAGCACCCATCAGAGGCCGGGCAGGTCAAGGCAACATGAAGAAGCAGAGAATGGAAAACAGAAGTGAGTTCACCAGCCTCTTGACGAAGACAGGATCCCGTATTTTGGTTCACTGCTGTTGCCCTGACTTCCAATGGAAGCAGAGAGAAGAAAGTAGCCATACTACGAGGCATGGCAATTCCATCAGAAATGGGAGAAATTCTTGTAGCAGTCGTGGGTATGCCTGGCATTATGATGGAAAGGGCATGACTTTTGGATCACTAGCCCAGCCCTAGAACAGCTGGTGATTCCAGACAGTAAGCTACACCACACTCTCCCTCTGCACGGCTATTTTTATTTTGTGAATACAGAGGGGAAAAAAAGTGTGTATACATTCAAAATGGAGGAAAGCAGGCTGTGCAAAGGATGTATTCTTTAAAGACCGTTTCCAGAAAGCAGAAGAGAGGATAAGAAGCAGGAAGGTTTGTGTGTGTGTGATGAACAGGGCAAAAGACTAGAGCGTGTCAGCTGTTGAAGAGCTGCTGCCAATCTGAGGGAGAGGGTGACAAGATAAGCCACAAAAATCCTAGTTTAGTAATTCCATATTTCTTGCTTGGAATGGCTCTTTCAATGGAAGCCAAGCCATGAGTGAATTGGCACACTCCTCTAGTATGTGTTTGCATGAGTGTGAGTGCACGTGTATGGACGTTTACGTGTGCCAGAAGAGGGAGTCTGAGAGAAGCAACAGATCAGGTCAGAAAACCTGACGTTTGTTCAGTTCAAATGCCAGGCCTTGGGTTAGAAAAGTACCCTATACACAGCGATTATTAATCCTATCGTACGGATCAAAACACCTGAGGTTCAGAGAAGTCAAGAAACTTGCCCAAGTTCTCCCAGCCAATAGGTGATAACGTAGTGATTCACACCCGGATCTCTGCCCTAAAACATATTCTAACGTCTGATGCTTCTGGCCCACCATAGGCCTTCAATGAATATTTGCTGAATGATCGAACAAAGCAATTTATAAGTTTTAAAATACTTTCATTTTTATTTTCATTAAGACTATGAAAGTCATACTCACTGAACTTGAAAAAAAATCAGTGGTGTTTCCAGAAATGTAGTATGGTTTTTTAAATTGTCTATGAATGAATGAAGTAAGAGTTACTTAAAGTTGAGACTTCGGGCTATTACAATATCTTTCATCAAACAAGGGTGATGGGTTCATGCATTAATCTCTACTTTTATAGTCTATAGTTTTGAGGTTCTAGGTTAAAATCCGTTCAGTCACTATTTCAAAAACTACATCATCTTATGGTCTCATCTCCTTAAAGACTCAAAGTCATGCTTGAAATGTACTAGCCAATTTAACACGAATTGCTACCGAAGGAAGACACTGACCTAGAGAGAGAAAGAAAATGCTATTCTGCAAACTCCCCAAACAACTAGGTTCAAGAAAATGACAAGAAACAAGAAGTCTGCATTCTAGTTGTTTGCAGCCAAATCTCTAGATTGACTTCGGGTATTCTTAATTACAGTAAGAGCTCTACAAATCTACTTTGAAATCCCTTCATGTAAGAGGTGCGTGATGATCCCCATGCACAGAAGACAATGTTTATCAAACTATATGGCTTGGTGGTTTTAATGCCTTTGCGTGGAGCATATACTTCAAACAGCCTAGAAAAGATGGGCTGTAGACATCAACTAAGCTTGAGTCTTTCCTGGAACCCCTCCCCACATTCTCTATTTGAAAACATTACCAAACAAAGCAGGCCAAGGAACCCTAGTGGAGAACAATCTGCTTAGCAAATACTGTATTGAATCAACAGATACTTCCTGCAGGCCTGTACAGAGCACCCAGGAGAGGTGTCAGAGTACAGATAGAAAGTACAGAATAAGCTTCTTCTTTTCAAAAGCTTGCCCACAAATGATCACAATACAAGGTACAATGTCAAAACTTCAGAAGTGATCATGAAATAAAAAATACTACAGGAGTTTAAAGATCATCACTGAATGTTAGCTTCCTAAACCATCGACACAGAGGCAACAGCAGAAGCAAAGGCAGGCACTGAGACAAGAGAAATGAGCCAGTGGCTATCTTTGGGAAATTACATATAACTAATATAAAACCAGAGACAGACCAAGAGAGATAGCATACTCTCAACACTAAATAGCTATCTGGCTTCCTGGTAATTTTGAATATGAGAGTGTTACAAATTATTTAAATTGAAACTCTACCAGGCAGCATGAAACTGACTCAACTTATTTGAAAGCTTCCTATTTTGATAATATATATCTTTAGAATCTACTAAAAAGTTCTAACACTTTGGAAAAATGACATTTCTTCCTAAAATTCATAAGTTATTTTAGTAAAAAGAAACATATATAGGAAATATTGTTCCTATATATTTTTCCTGTATATTATACAACAACATGAATAAAAAATGAACTGTATATGAATTCCAGTTTTATGAGAACATTCAGATATCCTTGATAGCTTTGTCATACATTGTATAAGGAACATAATGTATCCAAATGTTTTCCCCTGCTGAGCTCATCAGCTCCATCCTAGTGATCAAACACAACGACAAAATACTGCCATCCACCGCACCATAATCTACTGTTCAAAATTGGCTACGTGCATATTCCACATCCAAGTCACAGTAATCTTTGTGATATAGGTAAAATAGATAAGTGCTAGCTATGAATTATCATGTGTTAGAGCTAATGCAGACAACCAAAGTGTTTAACATGTGAAGTAATCTATAAGTGTCAAAAAGACTCCTGAGATTTTTTTGAAGAAGTCTTTATTTTCAATCAATTGTTAGAAATTTAATTAGGCTTTATTATATACCCAAACACTGTACTTAGCCCTTTGAAAGTGACTAAAGTATAAAATGAATTTCTTGCTCCTTGAGAAGGTGCATGCATAAGATACAGAAAACAATACATAACAGTATTGTGTTTCAACCAGTGTCACTATTTACAAATTCAAAATAGAAAGCAAAATTGTATATCCGATAAGGGTCTAGTATCTCATATATTTAAAGAACACTCCCCGAAAAAGACAATAACCCAATTGAAAAAAAAAAAAATACAATAACCCAAGTGAAAAATGGGCAAAGAATGTGAATAGACATTTTACCAAAGAAGATATACATATGGTCAACAAACATATGAAAAGATGCTCAGCATCACTAATCATTAGGGAAATGAAAAACAAAACCACAATAAGATACCACTTCTCACCAATTAGGATGGGTACAATAAAAATAATGGAAAATAACAAGTGCTGGTGAGGATGTGGAATAATCTTACATTGCTGGTGGGCTGTACAATGATGCAGCCACTGTGGAAAAGAGTTGGGCATTTGCTCAATAAGTTAAACATAGAATTACCATGTAACCCAGCAATTCTATTCCTAGAGATATACCCAAAAGAAGAGGGAACAGGAGTTCAAACAAAAGCTTGTACATAAATTGTTCATAGTAGCACTATTTACAATAGCCAAAAGATAGAAACATCTATCAGTGGATGAATAGATCAACAAAATTCATATAATGGAATATTACTCAGCCATAAAGATAAAGTGCTGATACATGCTACCACATGGATGAATCTTGAAAACAATATGCTAATCACAAAGAAGCAAAACAGAAAAGACCACATATTATACGATTCCATTTCCATGAAATGTCCAGAACAGGCAAATCTATAGAGACAGAAAGTAGATTAGTAACTGATTAGAATGGAGTGGAGCTCAAGGGTACTGGGTTTCTCTTTGTGGTGGTGAAGATGTTCTAAAATTGACTATAGTGATGGTTGCACTTATCTGTGAAGATACTAAAAAGAAATATTGAAAAGTATTAAGCTATTGAAAATTTAAATGGGTGAATTATGTAGTCTGTGAATTATATCTCAATAAAGCTGCTTAAAAATTAATAGTATACGCCGAAATGCGCTTCATTTAGCATTTTCTTGTACAATAATTGCTACATTCTTTTGACTTTTGTGAATAATAATTTTTTTGTGAAATATTAGTGTTTCCGTCCCCATTTGTGATAAATAAAAGGGTTTATGGATATCAACTTCGCTTAAAGTTGAGTTTCTATGATAAAAATAAATATAGGTCAGACAAAATGTTATTTGTGGTCAAGTCTTCTTCCCCCGTACCCCCTCAAAAAAAGCAAGTTATAACTCTTAATTCTAGTGTCTACAATACGTCATATGAGATTCCTTGTCATTGTCCATCACTGTACCCTTGAGCATAGCTGCAGGGCACACTACTGTTTCTGCTCCAGCAGCTTCCCTTTGGGGAAGCAAAAGATATTATTTCTCATGGGACTCGAAAAACTTGACCACTTTTATTCCAGTTTCTCAAATACAAACCAACTAGTGTTTTAAACCTGGCTTGATGACAAGGAATTTGAAGAAAGACAATATCCAGATAATACATATTTATATGTATTTTTAAACAATTCATACTGAGACTAGTCTACATTAAAAATAGTTTACAAGGCAGAATGCTTTTCACCATTCATTCTATGTGTTTATAGAACAGACTGCACAGTTCAATTCCATTTTCTGTTCTTCCTCTAATACAGGGCTACTGTGTCCCCATCCAACCCTGTAAGACAAATTTGCAGCTATGAACAAGAATGTCATTTTCTTTTTATGTCAACAATGTATATTGATAACATCATATTGTATGCATTCGTTTCCTAGAGTGCTGTCTGGGGCCTAGAGTACTATACTTAAACCATACGTGATGTGCAGAAGAAAATTAAATTTGGCTTTTTAAGGTTTAAAGACTATTTTATAACAATTCTGGATGTCTACTTTCACATTTTCCTTTAAATTCATATAAATCTAGAGAATTTTAAATTCGATGCATCTTTTTCTCTCATTTTTTGACACAAAATTGTCATGCTCATTTTAAATATATATCAAGATGGGCAATTCTGAAAACTATAGTAGTATAAATTAAAAATGGAAAAGAAAGCATGTCAACTTGAGATCAATCCAACAAATTTAGTTCCCATGAAGGCTAAATCAACATATCCAAGGCTCGATGATAAATCATTAGAGTTCACTGGTTGTATAAGATCAGTAGTAAGCCATCTGGCTTATTCAGTTTACATCAATGTAATGAGTGTTATTCCAAGTTTTTGATATTTCCACAGCTCATAAGTAATGAGGCTACTGGCAGAAGATGCACCATAACTAAATTTCTGGGGGAAATTTTATTTGATTTTGATTTGTTTTCCATAGTAAATCAAAGCCTGAATACTGCTTCAAAAAATATAATTTCATTGAATTGAAAAGACTATGGTTTCCAAGTTTAAGCACAGCATTGCTATATCCATCTATTTACCGCATTGTATGTCTGCCTTCTCCTCCTTCCATGCATTCTGAGGAGGGAAAGAGTCACGACAAGTTATCTTTGCATAATTTTCCTTCTCCTAACTTATTTTCCATTTTTCAAATTGTTGCAGCCTTTCCCCAAGCTGACTATAAAGAAGGAACAGCTCGATCCCAGCTCCCGTGGGAAGAGAAAGCATCATCATAGACTCCTTTCCCTTCCTTCCTCACACTTTCTGGTTGCCCACCTTCACCCCCTTCTCTGCTTCTCCTAACCTCAAAAAGTCTAAAGCTAGCTGGGGCCGCAGCTGTTGGCTGGTTTTCCTCTTGAAACAATGGGGCTTAAGAAGCAAAGCAGATGTATTTTTTAAAGTCGAAATTTAAAAAATTAAACCATGTACATTACTTTTAAAATATTTTATGAACCTTTTCTCTCTCTCATCTCCCCCTCTTTCTCTCGAATGCATAGGAAGCTTCCTGAAAGCAATGCTTTACTCTGGAACAATGGTCCTCAAACTTGAGCCGGCATCAGAATCACCTGGCAGACTTGCTAAAACACAGATTGCTGGGTCCCACATCCATCCTCTTTCATACAGAGGGTCTGGAATGAGACTTGAGAATGTGCATCTGTAATAAGTTCCCAGGTGATACTGATGCTGCAGGCCCAGGACCATACATTGAAAACCACTAGCCTAGACAAAGAACGATTGCTAGAGAAAGAGGGAAAGACCGGGAATTTAAGATTCCGATTCACATCGCTTCCAGTTGTGCAGCTCTGTGGTGTCGAGTTCCCTAGTACATGGAGGCGGCACCGTGGAGTTACTACAGGAAGCCAGAGTTTGAGCAGACCAGTTGCTCGAATTATTTATCTTCTCTGTTGGCCCCTCAAGAGATGCAGAGTAAAAGTATCGAATAAAAGAAAGCAAAATTATGGAAATAAATATCATCATTTTTAACCCATCAGCTCTTTAGATTCCCACTTGCATCTTGACTGTATTTCCATTTTATCTCTTAAACTGCTCATAATGCTATACCATGAGTGCTATTCAGTAATCATATATTATATTTGGGTTCGGGTCTTGCCTTACTTGCTGTGTGTCCTTTGGCAAGTCAGTGAACCTCTTTATCCTCATTTTCCCCACATCAAAGATGAGAATAATAGTGGGACCTACCTAAAATATGACTGTGCTGATGCAGTTTCATCCTGCACGTGCCTGGACTGGCACATGCGCAACAATGTTAGCTTTTCTGTGAATGGTCATCTCTCTTGGCTTCCCTATGAGAATATTCGATGTGCAATATGTTAAATATCTCTATTTGACACAATAGGTTGTTATTACTTCAACAAATAATTATTGAGTGGCTACCATGTCTCAGATGTATAATATTATATGTGAGTATTAAAATAATATCCTGTCAAGGAAAGTATTTTTTATAAATATTATTTCGATTTGGAAAATTTTGACTTTACATGAACTTATATTTAAGAATAACACTTGCCTCTAAAATTGGCTAACTAGAGAAATTGAGAGGATGTGTTTACTAACCACAGATTTTGTTTTGACAGACACTAAAATAATAGAATGGAGGAAACAAGAGAAAAAGTAACACTGCAGATATTTTGCCTTATATTATTAAGGGTATATTTTAGACCCTCATAAAGACCACAATCCCACTTTTCCCGAAGATCATTATATTTATGTAACAAAACAACAGGGACCAAATTTGGCCAAAGGTATCCTATTTTCAGTTCACAGTGATGTCATTTTTTAACCCAACATGTCAGTCAGAAGTTTAATGATCACTTAGTAATAGCAGCAACATTCAGTCCTTTATTTGTTACTCATTTTCTGAGTGAAGGCTGTGAATTCACCCTTCTACCAACTGAGCCCCAAATTTATCAGGCCTCATTTTTTGAAATATATAAGGAAAGCACAAAATTCTGGATACCACGTGTGTTTGGCTGAATTTTCTAAAGGTTAGCGTGCTAGACGTTGAAGTCCTTGATTTTACTCTCTGTAGTGCCTTTACTCACTCCTCTTCCTGGATTTTTCCATCCCCGAAAAGGGTATTAAAACCACAACATTCTAGGAGCTGAGTGGACGTTTGAGACAATCTAGTCCAGCCCCTAATTTTACCCATAAGAAAACTGAGGCCCATGAAGTCTGAGTGTCATTCCCCAAAGCCAAGTGCTCTTGAGAACACCCAACACAGATGTCTTCCTTCCCCATGCGCTGGATTTTCTCTATCTACACCATTGGCCTCCATATTTTGCTTAGAAGGAACCTACACACACACACACACACACACATCCGTGTGACACTAGCAGGTGTCTGCAAGCTATGAAGCTATGAGACTTCAAAATACAGAACTCAGGAAAAAAAGAAATCTGACTCCCTAACAAGAGTGCATACTATCCCAACCCTCTAAAAATAACAGATGCTCAAGATTGTACTTCAGAAATCTACTTGGACAATATTTCCCCTAAACCACCTTACAAAACCATAGTTCCCTAAAGTTTCTACAAAAATAGAAGTGTTACTTTTTAAAATCTGAGCTTCTTTACATGGAAAGAGCATTATTTTATCTGCGTTTCCATTTCAAAATGCTCTAACACATGTGTCACTTTGCTGAAGTGTTTTTTTCCTTCGAAAACTGTGTACTATCCAGACTTGTGGCTTCTGCAACGAAGAGGCTTTGGTGGGTAAGTGTGGCAGCCGCCAGCCTGCGGGAATCATTTGGCCCATTTTGGTTCCAGCGCTTCAGCCGCTTCCCTTTGCGCACCGGCTCGAGTCAAGCCAGATGTTTGCGGGTGGCTCCCGTTTATCACCTTGCACGTCTACAAGAAGCTGCAGCCAGCCCTCCCATGCTCTCCCTCCTTTCCCGAAAGACCTCTTCTGGCCACAGACTTGTAGGAGATTTGCATCCTGCCTGGGCCAGGGAGCGCGAGCAGAGTGGTGCTGGGGACCAGGGCGTGCGCTGGCCGGGCCCTGGCACCGCTCCCTCCCCGCGCCGGGACGGGGAGCGGCGGGTCACGCCCTCTCTCTGAAGCTGCTCTTGTATCTCTGCACAACCCTTTGCTTACCTCTGCTAAAAATAGGTGGCCTCGCTCCGAATAAACCAAGCACAGCCCCTCACGAAAGTTCTGGCATGAGACATTCGTAGCGCAGAGGTTCGCCAACACCGCTGGTGAGGCTGACCTGCACCCTCCGACAGCCCCAGACCTCCCGGCGCAGCCCGCACCCCAGTCCTACTACCTGCGGGCTACGGAGTGAGCAGGGGCTGCCAGAGGACAAGCCAGCTCAGGGACAGCGCGGAGCCTGAAATCTGCCCCTGGGTCACCCACGCCGGCGACAGGAGGGAGAACTCGTGGGGCAGAATTCGTAGAACCCACTGTGAAGAGGAGCTAAACCCACCAGCGCAGGACAAGACTATGCTCACTAACGGGCCACGGAGGGACTGTCCCTTCTCCTCGCCTCTCCGCGCACGGCCAGGCCTGAATATGCACCCATTCGTACACACCCACAAACACCCACGCCTACACTCTGCCCCAGATGGGGTGGCAGAGGCGGGGAAGGTATGCAGTGCCCCGCCCCGGGGTACCTGCCGGGCGGGTCAACCCGGTGGCGCCCCCGCCTCTGTGCAGACAGACGGCGGCGCGGGAGGCAGCAGGCGCCCCGGGCCGCTGCAGCGACGTTCGCGGGCGTCCCACCTGGGCAGCCCCGGGCTGGGGTAGCACCAGAAGTCCCCAGCGCGTCCCCTCTCCCCCCGGCACAACTTCGCGCGGCCAGCGCCACCCTCGCGCCCGCCACCCCTCCTTACCCAAATACTGCCGCAGGTCGAGCAGGAAACGAGGGGGTCCCCCGCTGAGCTGATAGAATAGGGAGCCCAGGCAGAAGACCAGCAGGGTGGCCATGCAGAAACCGTAGTCCCGGAGGGAGAAGCGCAGGAAAGGCAGCAGGGAGACCCGGCGCTTCCAGCTGCCCAGGCCGGGAGGGGCGCCCCCCAGAGGGGCCCCATGGGGCCAGGGATCCGCGGCGCCGCCGGGATGCTGCTGCTTCTTCTTCATCGCCTGCACCGCCGCCTCACACAGCCTGCCCGTGCCAGGAAAAGGTCACCCATCCGCCTGCGAAGAGGAGAGCCCGGCGGGCCGACTGCACATGGGCAGGGCCGCGCGGAGGGCAGCCCGGGTGGGGGCGGGGAGGGGCCGAAGTTGCCGGGCTCAGGAGACTTTCCTCGGCATGGTCCCCGCCGCCGCGGCCCGAGCGGCCGAGGTGCCCGGCCCCGGCTGGGGGGCGCTGCCCGCGCCGGCCCGCTAGCGCCCCCTCGCCCCGCGCCCCGCCGCGCCTCGGGCTCGCTCGCGGCCGCCGGGGCTCGCCTCCAGCGCCAGCGTGGACCCCCCGGCTTTGTGTCTGTCGGTCTCGGCGTGTTTTGTCCCGGTTCAGGCTCCTCTAAAAAAACGGCAGGGAGGAACGGGAGGCGGACACCAGCCCCTCGCTCCACCTCCTTGACAGGGGTTTTCCTCCTTCTCCTCCCCTTTCTCCCTCCGGCTCTCCGCAGCCCTTTCTCCTCCCTCTTCCCTCCCTCTCTCCTCTCGGGTCTCCGGGTTTCTCTCGAGTGTCACGTTACTGCCTCTGCCTGGGGAGGGGCGGGGGGCGCGGCGATGAATCGCAACAAGGAAGAAAGTTTCTGGGTGTTTTTTTCCTCCCCCCCTTTCTCAACAATCTGGCCTCAGTTCCTGCGCCACCAGCGACCTCTTGGGGGCCCCGCTGACTTCCCTCTCGTAAACAGTCACGGGCAGGAAGAAGCACGACTTCTTTTGCCATATAGACATATATATATATTTTTTCATTTCGGTAACTCGATTCACCTTCTGTTCATCCCGAGTTGTTTGCCAAAGGCCGATAAAAGGTACTAGGATATAGATTCAAGGCTTTGCTGACATGATGACAGAGCAAGCGGTGTAAATTAGAATTCAACACGCCCCATAGCGCCAGGCTCGTCGCCCCGACTCCTGGAAGAGAAACACAGCTTTCTTCTCGCTCGCCCTCGCCCCACAGCTAAGTGCTCATCGACGGTAGTGACCAGAGAGACAGGATGGGGGTGGAGAGGGGGAGGGGATACAGAGCAGACCCAGGGAGGTGATATGACGCTAGCAGATACGAAGGGGAAAGAGCCCTTACACACCCACTTCATCTCTGCCTCCCTTCCGTCCAAGGGAAGCTCCTGGACCTGAAAGGCTACGTCAAATACAGATCCGCTGATGGGGATGGGAGATGCACCGACAGGGCTGCTCTCATCAGCCACTCTTCCAGTAAGATTAATTTATTGTCATATAGAGAAGCTGTACCACCTGAGGCTTAAGTGACTTGCCGCAAGGTCACAGAGCTACTAGATTGGGAGCCGCACGGACCCGTTTGATCCCCAAGCCCACTATACTAACCACTGCACAGTCGTCACCCAGCCAGGGCCCTTTTCCTCATAACTTGCATGGTGACTGAAGGATAAGATATAACTCATTTAGCCCAGGCCACACCAAGAACCCGAAACCTCAATTTCTGGTGCCTGTTGTCTCTGGCTGCCTACTCTCTCCACGGTACACTCTGAGTAACTGACAACCCCATTAAAGGAAGAACCAGGAATCAGGGGCTGCCATCACCTTATCACTGTGTTCCTGAAAACCTTTATAAAGTTGGGTAGCTAAAAAATTTTTCTATGGGAAATTAGGGAATTGAATCTTGAGATCAAGAATTTAGAATTTATGAATAATATAGTTGAACCAAAATTTATACATGAGTATCTCCGATTCCCGATCTGAAACCAGTGAAGAGACACATGGATCATAAGCTGGAGAGAGTTATAGATCAGATAGGAAGTGTCACACGCATCCACACACACATGCAGACTCACATGTGCATGTGCACAAATTCTACTTCGCAATTCTGTGTCACCCCAGCCCACTTTCTCAGGGGTGGAAACACTACTTTGGGCACTCCCCCAAAAGGAAGCCTCTCAGTTCTGTCGCAGAAAATCCTAAATAGAGTGTTAACCATTTCTTTCACATTTTTGCATGAATCAGAAATTTAGTTAGCTTAACACGAACATTTTAGGAATTTCCATGCCCCTGAGAGAATTGAGCCAATCAGTCATTGCCCGTTAATGTGAACTAGCACACTAAGTAGCCGGAAGAGGCTCCCAGTGAATAATTTTTGAGTTTATGAAGAAGGACTAGTTCAGAGACCACCTTTGACAAATCCGACCTGCACCTGAGGCTGGCCTCCTAATGTGCAAGATCCTCCCGGCTTACAAGGCCTACGGGAGCTCTGGAGACTTCTCCCACAAAACGTATTAGGAAACCTCCCAATTCTTTCTCCCAAGGACAGCAATCTGAGCAACAGCGAGGTTCTAACAGGGAGATGGAGCAAGAAGGAACTAGGCAACTCAAAAAAAAAAAAA
>NW_024352149.1:833425-937641 GCF_902729225.1 Pteropus medius
GAAAGTACAAGAGGGCAAGGTCCGGCTTAGAAGAAACAAGTTATGACATGAAGAATTTTAGAGAGGGAAAAGCAGGGCAGTTTTTAAAAGACGTCCCTAAAGGACACAGTTGCCTTAAACAAAAAACTCACAGGAGGTAAAAAAAAAAAAAGATGTCAAAATTCAAAAAAGTTTTACATGGAAAAAAATCTTTATATTTTCACCCAACAAAAACTTAGATGTTTAGGTAGCTTGGTTCTTTGAAGTCACGTAAATGTCCCTTCAAAAAACACCTTTTAATTTAAGGTGTTTTTATGCTGATGAATGGTATCTTTATGCAAACTAGTTAATAAATCTATTAATTATAGGAATTTGGGAACAATCTTTGTGTATTTATCATATATTTTATTTAATACCTTGACCTTCATCCAATAACTTGTGCTTCTTCATCGTTTCTCTTTCTGGTGACTCGTCACCTCTCTCACTGGAGCCACTCATTTTAAGCAATCACACCCTCTAACCACCATCGCCTTCCATCCTTCTGCTTAGCTTCTCAAGTGCCCACGCTCTAGCAATTTCACAATCTTTTCGAGCACCGTCAACTTTTTAATCACATCACCCACCTTGCGTGTTTACTTCCCACTTTATCCAGTATTGATTCCTGATCCATTGTTCTGATCCCTGTCTTGCAAACATCTCTGCATACTCAGTACTTGTCTGGCAAAACCCACTCAAACCCAGCAGTGCCCCCGGATCGGATTACAAAGGGCACACCACTTTCTTAACTGCACAGATTTCAAACGGATGTTCGCTGTTACTGCCCAGCAATTTTACTCTCTCAAATGACAACTTCACACTTGTCTCTCTTTCTTCAAATCTCTTCATTTCCACCCTCTACTTTTATTCCTTCAGTCTCAGCTGATGACCTGGCCTCAGAATTTATTGAGAAAACAGAAGCAGTAGGACAGACGCTCCCTCATTTTCCACCAATCTATGCCCCATGCTCTCTGCCTTCCCTCCCATTCTACTGTGTCCCTCCCTGCTTCTAACAAGACCAATCCGCCACTGCCCTGGCCTCTTTTTTTATATAGATCTTTCTTTATTTCCTTCAGTATAAACTTTTTTTTTTTTAAATGTGCTGTGAATTCATCAGATATAACCATTTAGCATTGTTCATACTACCTCTACTAGTATGGACGAATAAATTTATAGGCATTATTTTGAATGTACGGTGTCTATTTCAATTAGCATAATTTTATTTAAAGAGTTGTTAGGTTGTCTGTGTTGGCATTTTCAGGTGTACTTTATGGGACAAGCTTCTGAAGTATCATTTTGAGCCCTGTTCCTACTTTGCTAGCAGTTGGGTAGCCAATCTATCAGAATCCAAGATTCCACACATCCATAAGAGAAAGACATTACAACCTATCTTGGCCAAGTCCAAGAACCACACCATGCACAGCCAGTCCTTAAAATGGCACAGAAATGGCATCAAGAAATCTCAATCGCAAAGATATGAATCTCTTAAGGGGGTGGACCCCAAGTTCCTAGGAACTTGCATTTTGCAAAGAAGCACAACAAGAAGGGGCTGATAAAGATACAAGCCAACAATGCCAAGGCCAAGAGTGCATGTGCTGAGGCTATCAAGGCCCTCATAAAGCCCAAGGAGGTCAAGCCCAAGATCCCAAAGGGCGGCAGCTGCAAGCTCAGTCGACTTGCTTACAGGGCTCACCCCAAGCTTGAGAAATGTGCTCATGTAGTTATTGCCAAAGGTCTCAGGCTCTGCTGGTCAAAGTCCAGGGCCAAAGCCACAACTCAAACCAAGTCTCAGGCTGTGGATGCAGCTCCACCTCCAGCTCAGGCTCAGGCACCAGCTCCCAAAAGTGCCCAGGCCCCTACAAAGGCTCCAGAGCAGAAGTCTCTGTCTGCTGACACGAGGATAGAAGGACTGTATTGGGCTGGTGTTCTCTCGTGCTATTTGTACAAATAAACCTGAGGCAGAATCTGTCAAAAAACAAATAAATAAACAAAAAATCAAACAGCTTAAATAAAGTGGTCATTAAGCAAATGAAGACCTAGCCTGCTCTATGGAGTCTAATTTTTGGAAACACTTAATTCATTTTAGGGGGGGAAAAATCTCAGTTAAGGTATTTATTTGTGTTTATCCAAACAAGCTGCAAGTACCAATTCAAAAATAGGAGGGTTTTTTCCTCAATAAGAGTACATTCTTTAATAGGGCTATATTTGAATAAGAATTCCACATAAATAGAATATAGAATACACACCTTAGCACAAGAAAGCAAGGAATACTTAACATTACAAAGACCAGACATTCAGTTGATTCAACCATGATGAGTTACCCTTCCAACCAAATACTTATTTTTTATATTTCATACAAATGTTGCAGTCAGTTCTGTATATGCTAACAATCACGTGCAGTTCTAACATTCAGTCATGTGAAGCACACAACTATTTCCAAAAGGATATGTAATGTGGTCTTCATTTCAGAGGAGCAGAAGTGACTGAATCGCTGTCTGCTCTTTAACCTTCCATTAACCATTTCGTTGTCTCCTCAAGGCCGGTGCCTTTGGTTGCTGAAGTTTTGAGTATTTGCCACTTTCCGTCCTTCAAGACAAGTAACCCAAGTGAATGTGCCATCTCTGAGGGAGCAGAGTCCTGTTCCATGTCCTCCTTATTTGCAAACACCACAGAAATGACTTTTCTCGGTTCTTCTTCCTCCAACATGGCAATTCACTCTGATTTAGAAACGCCAGTTCGGTCTCAGTCACAACTGTCTACTACATAAATGGCTGCACCTGTGTTTCAATAGTAACATCTCCAGTACGACCTGATACTTGGCTGTCCCGCTAAATCCCAGACCTAGAATTTAAGGTTCTCATATGTTACCACCTCAACATTAAATTCAATGGTAGGAATGGCAGTAACGCCTTCTCCAGCCTCTAATCTGTACAAAATTGTAGTATTTCTTGCTACATCTAATCCCAAAATTAAAATCCTCATTTCCTGGATTCTTTCACTCTGTATCTAAATCGCCTATAGGCTCTACTTTCCAAAAAATATCCAGAATCTGACCTCCTTTGCTACCGCTCTGGTCCAGGCCACCATCCTCTCTCACTTGGATTAGTGCAATGGCCTCCCCTATCCGTTGTGTTTACGTTTAGCTGTGTATAATTAAAAAACTAAAAAAAAAAAAAAAGCTTAAACAAAATGTAGATGCATTTCTCTCTTATGTAAAACAAGTCCAGAAAATAGGCAGTCTTAGAGTTGATGAGATGTTTCCATACTCTCATCAGGGACATATTGTAGCTATCTGTTCTACCCAGCCTCAGGGTGTGCTTCCATTTTATTTGTTTATTTTTTTGTGGTTTCCCTTTTAAAGGTCACCTCATGAATTAAGATGGCCACAGAAGTTCCAGCCATTACATGTCTGTTCCAGGCTGGCAACGGGAGGAAGGAGTAAAAGAGGAAAAGAAAACTTTGTCCCAGAGGAGAAGGTTCTTTTTAAGCACCGCCCCCCAAATGCTACCAATTGTCTTCTTTGAGTTCTTTGGCCAGAACGTAGTCACTAGCCTATGTCCAGTTGTAAGGGACGGCCAGACTATAGAGATTTCAGCTGGGAACATTGCTGCCACCAACAAAATCAGGATTCTATTACTTAAATAAGAACGGACAGATGATGATCAAGTGGCAATCAGCAGTCCCCGCTATTCCTTTTCCTCCTCCCAGCCTTTTGCTCTGTATTCCATTCCTCTCCAAGCAGCCTGAACGTAACTCCTCTGCTCAAAACGTGTCGATGGCTCTCGACACACTTAGATTCAAAGTCACAGTCCTGCTGGTGACCTACAAAGTCCTGTGCCAGCCACCTGACCTCATCTCCCATCACTTTTCCCTACTCGTCCTGCCCCATTGCTATTCATCAGACAAACAAAACTTGCCCCTTCATTAGGGCCTTTGCATTTGTGGTCCCCTCTTCCTAGAAGTTCTTCTCCCAGATCTCCAGGTAGCTTGCCTTTGACTTCCTTCCAGTCTCTCTGCAA
The DNA here is from genome assembly GCF_902729225.1 of Pteropus medius. Lineage (NCBI taxonomy): Eukaryota > Metazoa > Chordata > Mammalia > Chiroptera > Pteropodidae > Pteropus > Pteropus medius. Next base: position 837,460 of record NW_024352149.1, read on the forward strand.
TGCTGTCTTGTAAAAGGAGTGCCCCATACACAGTGCACACGCATATCTACATTCTCTGTTCCCTTGGCCTTCTTTAATTTTCTCCTTCGAACTTACCCTGTCTGAAACGTTAGTATTTTTCAGTTGTTGTGTATCTCTCCTCACTAGAAAACAAGCATCGTGGGAGCTGTGATTTGGTCTCATTCATACACTGCTCTTTTCCCAACTCTTAGGATAGTGCTGACAGGTAGTGGTCACTCGATGAATATTTGTTGAATGAAAAGGTTAGTTTTTAATATGAAGAGTCTAAAGCTCAGTGGGTCAAATCTCATTACTCTGTGACTGGCCAATTGGAGATGAGAGGTTGGGGGGTGGGGAGTGGAGAGCAGGTCTGCATCCTGTTAGAACATTCAAATGATCATCAAAGGAATTGTTTGAAATTAAAAATATATCTGTTAAAAGAAGAAAGAATAAATGAATCCCTCACCACATTCATGAACCCTAGTCTAACTACCAATTCAACTATTCCCTGTGATTATGAATGCTTCATGGAATCATAAAAAGAATATAAACCCATTGTTTTTGCCTGGTGTCACCATTTACTTTGGCATAAGTGCCCTTATCTTCCGTAGCTTATTTCAGGGACTGAGGCATTCACTCTCTTGGAAAACCAAGCTCTCTGAGCTCTGGCCTTGAAAGACCACCAAGGTTGCCTTTGAATCCTCTTCTTTTACTGCTTGGCTAAAAATAGGGCTGTTTCACGAAAGTTTTTGAGTGGGAATGCCCATATTGCAATCACAAGCTAGCCTGATCTTTTTCTCTGCCTTGGAATTGAAAGTCAAATGAGAGAATAGGTTTTAAGACCCTGGTCATTGTGTCTATGGGAACTTGGTCTTAGGGTCCCTGCACGCTCCCCAGTTGCAGCAACCCTTCTGCACATAGTTACATAAAGAACAAGAGGCGCACTCCACGTATGCACCCTCGTTACTCTGCTCCCTCTCTTGAGAAGAAAAGACATACAAAAACAAGCAAGCAAGCCAATAAAGCAAGCATTAAACAAAAGGGTCTTTTAAATCTTGAGTGTTTTATAATTAATAATAATAGCTAAACTCTGTGAATGATACTATGTTCCTAGAATGTTCTAATGACTTCACATGAAGAAAGTCATTTAATCCTTACAACAACCTCATTCTGTAGGCACTGTTATTTTCCTCCATTCTACACATGAGGAAACAGACGATAAGAATAATGGATATCGGCCACATGAGACCTTGACTGGAAGGCTTCCCGGAGGAGGTGGCCCATGAGCTAGATTGTAGGATGAGTAGGATTTATAGCTGGGTGGTAGCCCAGAGGACATTCTGAGTAATGAGAACTGATTGAGAAAGAGTACAAAGAGGTGTCCAGGGGGCAATGACGAGCCTGCCAGGGGAAGGAAAGCAGAAATCTATGAAGCTGCATCATTGCTAAGAATGGGAGACCCCCACACACAAGAACCAACTGGAGTTTGTCCAAAGATTCGTTAGAGATTCACCCCCTTGGTGCCAGTGCCCATAGAACTTTTAGCTCTTAGGCAAGCGTTCAGCTGAAATCGTTGATTCTATTTTAATTAAATGGATGCTGCAGAGAAAGCAATATTAATATAAGGAGTGCGCAAGAGACAGGCATGGCTTAGATTTTTGCAGAAAACCACTTATCCACAAAGATACAGTTAAGTGCGGATACTGTTTCATAGCCCGAACATAACAGGCAGCAAATATGAATGTTGCAACCTGATTGACTCTTCCTACTCCGGGAAACGGAGAGCGCACAACAGGTGTCTTTATTTCTACAGTGAATTTTCTTCAAAAATCTTTGTTTAGTCCACACAAAAAGCCTAAAAAATTAACTTTGTTTACAATTAAAGAAAAACCTTCTTAATTTGTCCAAGTAGTGAATGTTTTACCTTAATAGATGAGAATGATATCATTTTAACAGTGCAGATTGCTGTTTGGACCATATTTTTAAATCGCTTGGCAGTACAAATACGTATACTAACAGAATGAATTGTCTGTCTGATTTATTTCTCACCATGCTCATAAAAGGTTTTAAACTCCATGCAATTGTTTGCTTCTATTTTTTTGTATAAGAATTCTTGAGTAGACTCTTAATCTATGTTAATATACTTTAAAATCAATATAGTCCCTTCGATAATGCAATAAATATACATTTAGCACTACTGTATGCCTACCATTCTGCTAATTGCCCCACAGAGAGACAGAAAAGTGTTAAGAACAGCTGTTTAGTCTTCACAGAGTTTCCATCTCCTCAGGAAGACAGGATGTCATAAGTGAAGAAATTAGACAGTTATGCAAGGTAGTATATAATTAAATGCTAAAGTGTTTGTTACAGACTATAAATAATAAAGCCATTCAAACATTTAGAGAAATCCAATATTCAAATCATTTCCAACAGGAATACTTTTTCTTTAATTTTTAAAATTGTCTTACAAATCTTTGTCCTTTGTGGAAGTGATTTTTAAATTTGAGAGTGACTTATAAGCAAATATGAATAAAGTAGACGATCAAATTGGTGATTGTTTTTGTGGCTCTGGAGTCAGGGTTCTGATTTCTTTGTGTACTTCTATGTTGACTGTATCTGCTGCACATCGTTGGTGGGGAGGAAGCCAGATGTCAGGCGATGGGGACAGAGGAGACTGCAGGGGGCAAGAACAGCCTGAGAAAGTGGAAAGTTACACGAGGCCTCTGCAGACGTTTTTTCCAACACGTAGTTGAATAATTCTTTTCCAGATGAACTTCATGTAATGGAGTGCGATTGGTCTATTAGGAAAAATGCCTGGTGTTTCTCATGCAGCTGAGCACAAATATGAATTCCAATATATTCATTTATCACAAAATACATATTTTTGCCTTTAATTCATTAGATCAGTAAAATTCAAGGTGTTAACTCCCTGCCAAGGCCCTCTGCGTCCCAGCCAAGATGCTGGGAAAGCGTAGTGCTTCGCAGAGAGAGGCACAGGTGCTATGGCTCACAGACACAGTCTCCAACGCCCTGGTGACAATGGCCACTGCAGTGCTGGTGGCCTCTGCACTTGCTCTCTGCTTCTCACTGCTGTGGCTTCTAGTTTAGGTCCTGTGTAGATGTAGATGTGAACAGAACCGACTCCATCTCTGTGTCCAGGATTTCATTTCATGTTTAAGTTTCATGCTGAGATCAACCTCAGTGTCCTTAGCAACCATATCAAAGCCTTTTAGTTAATGATTATCTATCTCTGTTCCCTAAAATGTCTTAAATAGTTTTGTTGGTAACAGGCAGAATGGCATAAAAACCAAGATATATATCAAACTGGTGATAAGTATCGATTATAAGCAATCATCTATCACAAGACCACCAGGAGGTATGGCCCCTGGTGCTACTGCCTTCTTTGTTTCTTTGTCTTATCAATTATCAGTACCTGAGTTATACTATATAAAAAGGTACAGTAACAAGAATCTATAGCAGAGAAAAATCTGTGTAGAATTGCTGGGTTGTCTCTTTTGCTCCAACCCTACATCCCCATAAGTAGGTTACCCTACAATAAATTCTGTTATATTCCATAGAGTTGCCCACTTCATTTGTTAGTCTTAAGATACCTCTTCGATACGGTGGCCATTACACCTTTGCCCACTGTCAGACAGGACCATCTGCTGCAAATTCTCCTCACCCTGTGACCATCAGCTCTGAATAACCAGTCACTTTCTGTAGCTCCCATTTCCTTGAGGGACCCAAGGAACTTTTCTGGATCTCGCTGTATCATGTGCCCAAGGCAGACCTGAGGGGCCATCTCAGTCTTTCACTGCTTGGAATTCTTCCATAACCACTTCTAATCTCAGGTTACTTGGCACTATGTCAATCCAGTGATTTTCCAGAGGATTAATATATCATGAATTGGTTCTAAAGAAACACAAGCCAGTCCCAACACTCTGGGAATGCCTGCCTTTGTGCAGGCTGCTATAACAGAACACCATAGACTGGATGGCTTAAACCACAAACATTTATTTCTCACAGTTCTAGAGGCTGAGAAGTACAAGATCGAGGCCTCAGCAGATCCAGTGGCTGATGAGAACCTGCTTCTTGGTTTGTATTCTCACATGGCAGAGAAAGGCAGGTGGCATAGAGGGTGTGTGTGTCTAGGCTCCTCCTCTCATAAGGGCACTAATCCCATTCATGAGATTTACTAATCACCTCCCAAAAGCTCCACCACCAAATACCATCACAGTGGGGAGTAGGGTTTCCACGTGTGAACACTCAGTCCATTGCAGCCCCAAATTATCTGGCCATTTCCAAATTTTCTTTAATAATATTTGGACCTGTAGTAGGACAAGCAAGAGCACTGTTTTTCATGACTTACCTTTTTTTCTCTCTCTTTCTCTGTTCTCCTGATCAGACCCTGCAAACCTGAAGTGCTTTCTTTGTCAATGTCGACAAAAGAGCTACAGGGGAAAAAACTGGAAGGCAAGGGAAATAATTCATACAGTATCATCTTCATTATGTTTGGGGATTTTATTTTTAAATCTCCTTTTTTGTTGACAGTTCCTTGAAGGGAATGGATCTTTATCTTTTGAAGATTGAACTTTTTAGATTGATTTTTTTTTTTTAATTTTTAGAGATACCAAAAGTATCCCAAGGCACATCTGTTGAATAAAGTGGATGAGATATTTGGTTAGTAGGCTAAGGCATTGATAGAAGAGAAGAGAAGAAAAGGAAGCAAAAGAAAAAAAGAGAGGAGGGAGGGAGGGAGAGAGAGAGAGAAGGGGAGGGAGGGAGGGAGGGAGGGAGGAGGGAGGGAGGAGGGAGGGAGAAAACCAATGAAAGAAAAGGAAAGAAAGGAGGAAAGAAACTAGGGAGTTGCCCTGATATATGGGGCAGAAATGAACTGAAAACATTCAAAAGCTGGTATCATTTGTCCTTTCCTGAACAGTCTCTTTGAAAGCCTACCTGACTCAAGTGTGTGACCTAGAGTTACATTCGCACGGAAGAACAGTAGAAACCAAACATTAAATGATCAAAAAGCTATCGCTTATATCTAAACTCCTATGCAATGACACGACTTATGAAAACGTAGCTTCTAACTTATACTTAAGGACAAATGTATTTTAAATCAAATATTGCACTGGTCACTGTGATGTCTTTGGCCACCTGAAAGCTCTATTGGAATTCTCTCAGTATTTTCTCTATTTTTTTTTTTTTTTTTTACAAATTGTAATAAATATAGAGAGAGTGAAGGGGGTGGGGGTGGGGAATTAAGTCAAATACCCACTAGTTGCTTTCATGTTATTTTTAGTTGCCTTTTACATAGCCATTTATCCACAGAGTTGAATCTCTGGCCAACCCTAATTCTTCATTTCCAATTCACAATGTTAAGCTGGTACTTCCTTATTTTAAAGGTCATGGTTTGGTGTTAATGCATAAGAGCTGAAATTGATGTAGAAATGAGATCCTTTTTTTTCCTCCCGTCATAGCAATGTCATTAGTTCTTGTTCAATGGGCATGTCACATACCTTCCTGTCCTCTTAGAGAAAAATATTGCTTAAGCTTTGCAAAGTACTTTAAAACTATTTTTTGAAGAACAGCCAAAAACTGAACTATGAAGATTGGAGAGTCAGTTCTCCAGTCAAAAATCTTTGTAGAATAAAGATTCCCAAGGTCATTTTAATAGATTATTTAAGAAAATATTAGAGCTTGACATATAACCTTTCAGCTCTGCAAATTACTAGCTTTCTGATCTAAGGTCAATTACTTGACTCCTTTGCACTTCAGTTTATGCTTCTGTAAAACAATGGATAATAAGGGCTGCACTCATGGGTTCACAGGGCTTTTGATGGATTCAGGATGAGACTTACCTGGTAAGAGAAGCGCATCACCAGCTAGCTGCCTTTCTCTCGATGCTACTTGTAGTGAAGTGATCTAAGAAATTATCCTACCCAGGGAAATTGAATTGAACTGCAGAATAATAGCAGGGCAAACTCTTTTTATTTATTTATTTAGAAAAAATTTTTCATTTTTATTTTCTTCATTTCAAGTGTATAGTTCATTGGTTAGACATTTATATATTTTATAAAACGATCCCCTAATTGCTCTTTCTCTTCTCTGATTCTCCACCTAGCCGATACATTAGTGCTAACTTCCTTTCCTATGCTGTGCTCCCCATCCCCATGACCATCTATCAACTAATGTCAAACTCTTTTTAAAGAGCAGACAATTTGGAGAGTGGAAGAAGCATGGGTCTTGGTCTAGAAATCACCCGGGGAACAGTATGATCTTGGGCAAGTGACCTAAGTGTGCTCTGAGCCTCGTTGTCATTATACATAAGATGCAGTAAATCACCTAGCATTCAGTGATGAAATAAAATACATTTTTACAGTACTGAGTACATTTAAGTTGGAAAACAAAAGATTACTTTTGGGACACAGTGAATGAGATAGAAAAAAGGAGCTGAAACTGGAGAGAAAGAAAGATGTCAGGTCATGGAAAGCCTTGTAGACCAGGGCGAAAGGTTTCAATTTTATGGTAGGTATGATGGGAAGCCTTTGGAGTAATCGCAGAGGATTTAACCAGATTTTGCATTTTTAAAATATTGATCTTGCTGATATTTGAAGAACTGAATGTAGGGGTTAGGGCAGAATCGGTTGATTGAAGCTGATGGTGGTTTGGGTTCGAAAAACAACGGTGGAGGCGGTGAGAAGGTCTGATCTGGACAGAGCGTGTGCCTGTGCTTGTGCTGGGGCTGGCGGCAGAATGGCTCCAGAAACATGTATGAGATGCTCTGCTATGTAGGGGAGCAGAAAAATGGGGAAATGGTTGGAGAGATAATAGAGGTTTAGAAAGTCTCTGTCTCCGTCTCTCATTCTTTCTGTCTCCTTCCCCCAACACTTCTTTTCTTAGAGGTAGGAGATATTAGAGTTAGTGTGGTGATGGGGATGACCCAGTCGAAAGGGATACATCGATTGTGCAGGAAAGACAGGCTTGTCTGCAGGAGAAGAATGGATCCAGAATTAAGTGGAGGGCTTGATCTTTATGAGGAGCGAAGACCCTTTGTCCATTGAATAAAGAAACCGTGAGTATGAAATTTACTGGTGAGGAAATAAGGAAATTCGTGTGTGGTGGCCTTTATTTTATCAATGAAATATGAGGCAGCTGAGAGGGAAGACGTGGGCAAGAGGAGAGGTAGGAGGTTTGAATAAAGAGACTGTGCCGCGGTGTGATTATTTCAGAGAGTGAAAAACATGCCTACAAAGAAAGTTTAGTAGGATTGCTGAACAGCTCTGCGCTCACTTGAGATGGCTGTTTCGGAATCCAAAGTGAGTCTAGTCGGCGTTGCCGCTGCGTTGTGCTGGGGCCCAGTTCCATTACTCGTGTGCAGGTGCTGAGTCGGTGTTCAGTTGTGCTGACCCTTGGCTGGAAATGGGAAACAGAGAGAAGGCAGTGGTGTCGATGCGGGACAGGGCAAATTTCCCCGAGTTGGGGGAGACCAAGCCCTGCACTGAGAGAAGAAGACGGTTGTTTCTTTGGTGGAGAGTGTAGCAAGAATTCAACACGCATGCCCAAGTTAGTCAAAAGGAAAGTTTATTGGAGAAGGGGTAACACTCCACAGACAGAGCGTGTTCTCCTCTCAGAGGCAGAGAGTGAGAGAGACAGTGAGAGAGACTCAGGGGGACAAAGACAATAAAGACAAAGACAGTGAGAGAGACAGAGTAGAGACACTGAAAGGGACCAAGAGAAAGACACTGAGAGGGACTGAGTAAAGGCACGGAGAGGGACTCCGAGTGTTCTGGAAATTGTTTATATACCATTCTTTAGTTCCTGCGAGTTACAGTTTAAAGACTTGGTTTATGCATTTCTTTTGATACGGACATACAGTGAGGGAGGATAAGAGTAGGTATCATGAAGAGGTAAGAATATGTAGCGTGACAGGCTGGCTGTTCCCAGCCTTTAACTCATAAGCTCCCTATGGTTTTAGCCATAGAAAATGAACAATTTTATTTGGGGTAGGACAGCCACTTAAACATTCTCTTTTGCTTGATACCCCTTCACAGGTGTGGAGAAGGGGCTGTTAGCAATCCCAGCAGAAATCTTCCTCTGTTCTGAAGACATCCTCCTGGCCTGGCTGTAGGGCTGATCAGCACATTGTAGTCTCTGAATGCAGCTTGATTTAACATTTTAATTCTCGTGCCTCCTCCCTACATTAGCGTTAGTGTCTTTGTGAAGGAGGGATATGATGTTGCACCCTGGAATCTAAACTGAATGAGAAGAAAAATGATCAAATGAAGGGAACAATACTGCAGATTTTCATGGTCCCCAAATTAACACAATTTGGGGAGGCCCTCTTAAAGACAAGAATATAAAATTATAAATACAGAATTAACTATGAGAGTTATATTTATTTAGAAAGACAAAAATAATTATAAGAAGTTATGAATTTTATGATGCTTATTGCAATGGTTAATTTCTGTGTCAACTTGACCGTCCAAGGAATGTCCAACTGGTGAAACATAATTTCTGGGTATGTCTGAGGGTGTTTCCAGATGAGATTAGCATCTGAACTGGTGAACTGAGTAGAGCAGGTGGCTCTTCTCAGCGTGGATGGGCATCATCCAGTCCGAGGAAGGCCTGAATAGAACAAGAAGATGGAGGAACGGCAAATTTGCTTTCTCTCTACTTGAGGTGAAAAAGCCATCTCGTCCTGCCCTTGGACATTGGCGCTCTGGCTTTCAAGGTTTTGGGACTCAGATTGGGACCTACATTATCAGCCTCCTGATTATCAGGCCTTGGGACGCAGGCTGAATCACGGCTTTCTGGTTCTCCATCTTTTAGACACAGGCTGTGGATCATTTTGGCTTCCATCACTACGAGAGCCAACTCCTGAAATAAATCTCCTCTTATGTTAATGTGTGTGTGTATATATATATATATACATATATATGTGTGTGTATATATATATATTATATTTATATAAAATATTTATTGTATTTCTGTGAATAACCCTGGCTATACACTGATATATGCCATAAACATAACAAAATCCAGAGTATTTACACTATATTTTTATTAATTCACTGCCTGAAACACTTCTATTATTATGCTATTTTCCTTACATATTTTGGCTGCATAAACTTTGATCACCAATTCATGTAACGACAATTTTGTAATAATGTTTTAATACGTAAAATAGAAAGATAGATCAGTCCTTTCTCTAGCATGGACAAATCAAAAATGTTTATTGCTGCCTGGATACAAAAATCATGTGACATCACACACGGAATCTGTTGCTGTTTGCAGTACAGCTACAGGTTTCTGCTCTATTACTATAGGAATTTTGATAAATTCTAGTTTATATAATTCCTGTCATAAAAGAAAAAAAAATTGCAGTGTGTTCTTCTATGCATTGCATTATCAAGAATATTCATGACAGGAGAGAACTTCTATTTTGACCAGGAATCATGAGAATCAATAGCATTACTTACACAATTTTACCCGACAGGCTTCTCTGCAGGCTTTCTTAACCACCTGCCGGTTGCCATGACGGCCCTGTGGCACAAGGTCATGCATGTAGTGATTGTCCCCTTGTCATGACCTAAGGGAAAATGATGTTGCAGGTAGTAGGAGGAATCCTGAAGCCACTACTACACCAGCACAGCTAGCGATTACGTGACTACACTCAGAGGTGATTGTGAACCCTCTATCCCAGCTGAACCCAGTACGAATGTACTCCCTAAGAAAACTTCCCCTTTGCTGTATCCTAAAAATACCCACAGCCACTCCGACACCATCTTACTGAAAGGGAAGTGTGAGAGCCAGCAAGGCAGAGCGAAAGGAATGTCACTCTTTTGGGACTTAAACATCTAACTGCTTCTATTGAAGTGTCTCAGTTTGTGTCCTTTGCTTATTTTTCTCTTGAAGTGATGGCTTTTCCCCTATTGATTTTCGAGCAGTATTCATCTGAACACGTTTGCTTGTATAGTTTAAGACATGTAGAACAGCCCAAAAGTCACTCTGAAAACTTATGGACCACGAAAACCTCTGACCTTGTGAATTCTTTGCTAGAGTCTTTTTCAGGCCCTGTAAAAAGCTGTATTGGGGACAGGCCCTGAACAGGCTTCATTACCTTTTTGGTAAATCTGCTCTGGCTCAGACCGAGAGATCAGAGGTACTGATGAAATTTTTAAGATTGCTCTATGTAATAACTGAGAAATCCAGTCCCTTCTCAGCTTCTCTGCTATCCTAGTTGTCCCTTATCTTTCCCTTCCAGTCCCAGTACCGTGTGTACTCATAGTGTGGTGTGTGTGGTGTGTGTGGTGTGTGTGGTGTGTGTGGTGGGTAGGAAGGGAGGATGGCAGGTCGGGATTGGCTAAGAAAATATAAATCTAAACCTTTGGGTCTCACACTTGAGCCAAAAATTTTTTCGAGGCTTTGTTTCTTTCTGCTTCATTACGGTCTTGGAGTTCCCTCTGCAGGGAATGAGTGAGGACGCAAATGAGAAGAGAAATACACAGGAAAAGAAAAACATACTAATATTTTGCAATGCGATCCTGCCACGGCTGAACAAATGAATTAAAATAGCTCATGGGTATTAGATTTCTCAAAAGGCGAATAGCCAGCCCCATGTAGCATATAGCAGCCATTGCTGGTGACATCAAGGCTCTAACTAAACCTCTCTGCAGGGCCTTACTGCCTAAACTGTCTGTTTTGAAGTGGATGTCCACTCCACTTGGCTTCATCAGAGCATTCAAAAACCTGCTTCTTTAGAGATGTGTGTATCACGAATCCACTCGCTTATGACTTAAGTAAGGTTGCATTAATCTACTTGTTTATGACAAAGAAAATAAAGCTGCTTTGATATAAGAATGAAGCTGAGACATGTCAATATGTCATCATTCTACACCTGCTGTCTTTGAAAAGCGGTCATTAGCCCAGCTGCTGCCCCTCCCACCCCACGGGTTTATCTAGTTGTGGAGAAGCAGCTATAGCAGCAGGACATTTAAATACTGAGAGTTTGGGAGGACTATTTGGGATTTTCGATTGGAGTGAAGCTACTCTTCACTAACCTTAAAACTTTCCAAAGCCCCTTGAGCATTTGCTTCTGTCTGGTAGGCATTAGACAGTGGTGATAAACCATACAACAGCCTCTCAAAAGAGATCAGCCTGCCCACCAACGCTGGCGTCTTGGTTCCCTAGCAATGTGCCCTAGCAACGGGGCACTTTTACTTTTGCGCTGGCAGCTAGAAATCAGCTCTGGGTTGATCAAGGACTCTCCCCAGTGTACCTACAAAAAGATATACACACCTAATTTTAAATTTGGGCTTTATTCCTTCACTTCCCCTTGCCTGGAACAATAGTGTGATCGATCTGTCATTTGTTTGGAGGATGTTATTTCTTTATTTGGCATATTAAGAGATATTATCCTGTTTGCTATTACCTTGTGAAATTATTTAAATCCCATAGCAAATCTGTGCTAAATAAATTATTGGCAAAGACAGAATCGGTCTCTGAGCATAATTTTGTTCCCTCCTCAAAACGAAAACAGAACACTTGAGAAGTGAAATTACTTATTAACTTAGGAATTTGAGGAGAATTTGTTTCAGTTTGAAAGTTTAAACAACTTTATTAAGATAAATAATTGTACAAATAAGGTATTTCTTCTTGTATGAGAGGGACGGCAAACTTAAAACTTCTGAAAGATCAGATAGTAGAAACTGAAGAATATACCCAAATATAAATGAAAGATTCCCTTGCACCCAAAATTATCCCTCGGAAAATGGGTAATTGTATTCTGTTCTTATAAAGTTCCTCACAATATAGGATGCTTTTGCAATTATGTTATTTAGAAACCAAAAATATTTTGAGAAGTTCAGAATAGGTTGGGAAGCCAAGGAATTGTTTTCAGTTTAATCGAGGTATAATTTACATACCATAAAATTCACCTATTTTAATTGTGCATTTTGGTAAGGTTTAAGGTATAAACCTTAAGGTTGTAAACTTATACCTTGCAACTCAGTCCTTGCGATCCATTATTACGATTACATCTTAGGACAATTCCATCATCACCAAAATGTTACTAACCCTCGCTCCCACCCCAGCACTAGGCAACCACTGATCTACTTTTTTGTCACCAATACTAGTGGAAGATATACTAATGGAATCATACTGCGTTCTCTTCTTGAGATTCATGCATGTCATTGCATGTAGTAGCATTGTGTTCATTTAGGTTTTATACTTAATTTTTTTGACCGGGGTAAAATATACATAATATAAAATTTACCATTTTAACCATTTTTATTGTGGTTGTGATTTTGTGATTAATAATAAGAAATATATATATTTGGTCTTTGTCCCTGTTTCTGGAACAGAGCTCCTAAAACTGTTGGAATTTCCCAAATGAGGAGAAAAAGAAAGATGTCTTTTGTTATGTTAATGAGGTGACTTTTGGAAAGCCCCGAAGTTCCTAAGAAGGAAGGCTGGTTGCTAAGGAACCCAACCAAGAGATTAGAGGGGTAGAATTTTCAAACCTCCCACTCCACCTGCACAGAGCGGGGAGGGGCTGCCAATGGCTACTGATGTACTTACTCCTGCCTGTGTAAGGGAGCCTCCAAAGAAACCCCAAAGAAGAGGGTGAACACGAGATCTGGGGGAGAGTGGCACACTTGGAGCGTATGCCTTGTCTATGTATGCACCTCTTTATCTGGCTATTGATTCGTTTTTTAATATTATTGGTAATAAACCAGGAATCTAGTGAGTAAACTGGTTTCCTGAGTCCTGTGAACTGCTCTAGTAAATTAATCAAACCCAAGGAGGATGTCATGGGAACCTCTGATTTATAGCCACTTGGCAGGAAGCACAGGTAACCACCTGGACTTGAGATTGTCATCTGAAGTGGAGGGCGGTGTTGTGGGATTGAGCTCTTAACCTATGGAATGTGATGCTATTTCCCAGTAAATAGTATCAGCATTGAGTAGAATTACCGGGTACCCAGCTGTTTGTTGTGGGGGAAACAAGCCCTACAGCTTCGTTGCTCTTGCCCGATGCACTAGCAATTTTCATGAGAAGGCTTTCCTCAATTTGTTGTCTGCCTTTGGTCATTCTCTACAGAATGCCTTGTGATAGTAGTTTTTAGTGATCGGGTCCAGTTTTCTACTAGTTTCTGTAGAGAGACAGGAAAGAAATTTTACACAGACTTTGTTATCATACTTAGGAATTTACAAGTATAACTACGTGATTGAAAACCACACAAACACACTTGTCAATAGCAATACAGAAAATTATTAGGTTGTGGAGATCTAACAAACGTAGAACCTACAAGATGAATAATGGCAACAAAAGTTTATCCTAATGTTTTACAAATGGTTCCATGGGTTGTCTGAAGAGAAGCCTTTCTCCTCACTTCTTTCTGATAGAATCAGCATGTGTTCACATGTGGTAAAATGCATATTTCAGATGCCCCTTTCCAGTCTCAAGAGATAAATATATTGATTAATCTTTTATGATTATAGTAATTCATATTCCTTGAGTTACCACTATAGGCCTGGCCAACCCTGGCCAATGAGACAAAAGAAGAAGTCTGCCAGGTGGTTTTTAGAAAGGATTTTTTTCTCATGTAAGAAACATAAGACGGGAATTCACTCACTGTCCTGATTTTGATAGTTGTTTGATAAAGACAGGATGCTTAAAGCTGCTCCAAGAGGACAAAAGCCAAGGGCTCAGCCCTTGGCAGGGTTACCAACCATCCTGTCTCCATTTCAGCACTGAAAGCCCTATGTCCCAGGAAACGCCTCCGACCTGGGAAAACCAGGAAGACTGCTCCCCCTATATTGCTCCAGCACTGAATTAACAAACACTGGTGTAATCCTATCATCTGACTTCTTGAAATATGAATAATGATATCCCTACTTTTAAAATTATTTTTAATTGAATAGTCTAGAACTATTCCAAAACATCCTAAGTCTCCGAATGCCTAAATCTAAAGAGTTTTAACCAACTCACCATTGTTTACCTACTCACGACAAGTTAAAAGAAGTCTGCCTGAAGAACTTTTGATCAGTACCAGAAGTGTATATCATGATTGCAGTGGTGGGCCAATGTTAGTTGAGAGAAAACAGCAAAATAATCTCTTTGAAATCAGAGTCCTTACTCATCTTGTAAGGAACTATATTCCCCATCATCTAGCACAGTGGGCAGCACATGGCAGGCCATCAATAAATATTTGTTGCATGAATATTGCTCATTACTTTTACTAAAATTTCTCAAGCATGTAGGGAAGTGTCCTTAGGTAACAGTAAAGTGAATTAAACAGTGAAGTAAATGCCTTTAAAGTATTTATTTCTACATCAAGCTTAGACAGATCTGGTATATCACAAATCAGAATGAGCTAGTGAACCTGGAATCCTGCTGGGGAGGGTTTAAGGCAAGAGATGTACAAATGAAAAACATGCTAAGAGTCTTAGAGTTTTGGGGTGAGGGAGGAATATAAACCTAATGACTTACATTAGATATTGATTTTTAAAAGTCTACATTTAAATAAATGTTAAAATTTGTGGGTAGCTGCAAATTATAGAATGTATAAGTTTAAATAACTATGAAATATTGCAGCATGGTCAGGAAGAGGTAGACTTTGGTTTTAAATGAGAAGTGTCAATGTTGAGTTGATAGGTGGTGAACCAACCATGAGCAAGATGACCCCCCAATCCAGATTAGGACTGGACAGCCAGTCCAGAAAGCTTGTTGGAGATCCTGGTAAAGGTTGGGGATGTGCAGCCAGCAGGAGTCAAGGTGAAGATGAGTCAGCACAGGGAGGAGTGCTAGGAGCAGAGGACAGATCATAAGTTCAAAAACTGCAGATCTCAGCTTCAGAGCCCAGCAATGTACCCAGCAATCAAGTAGACAAGACACTGTCCCTGAGACCAGAGGATGCCTTACTCAAGGACTCTGAGCCCCCTTCTTAGGGAGAACAGGAGAGGGGATATTTATCTAAGAGATAGAACTATCTGATAAAATAACCAACATATAATATTGAATTGGACTAAGCTTTAAACCACATTGGGCATTTCATTAATTTTTTTTTATTGCTAGCCAGTGTTTGGGAGCTTATGAGGAAGATAATATCAACTCTAGACCATATAAAGAAATCTTATTTTTTCGTATTTTTACATGGGTTATTATTGAGTTAAATTTCGTGACCTTCTTCCTACCTCATACATATTTCATGTGTACTGTAACGGAAAAAGAAGAAGCCTTGCTTTCCAGGAAAGCTGGAGCTGGAGAGGGGAAGCACTGGAGAAAGAATGTAATCAAAAGACTTCCTCGATTGCTCAGAATGAAAGTCCTTGAGGCCACAACTGTGGGAGTTTTAATCCCCAAAAACATTGGAGCAAACTTGAATCTGCTTTAGTGATTCAACCCAGTGTTTTTGGTCTATGTTATTCAGCTTCCCTGTGCTCTTAACCTTTTCTCTTTATTATTCTTTATCACGAGAGATTGGCTAGGTGGGCATTTTCTACTAGTGTGACCCACTGGTTGGGTACAGAGTCAATGCTTATGTAGCTGAGCTTCCCCCTCCACACTTGACTTTCTCCTTGGGTCTCATTTTACTGTCCTGGTTGGAAATCACCTGATGAGTTCGATTGTACTAAAGTGTCTGATAATAACAGTGTTTTCATCGCAAAGGTATTTAAGTAAAAATTTAAGTGAAAAAAAAAATCATCAAAATCTAAAGTAATGAATTTCTAACATGACTGGTTAGATGTTGGTTTTTAAGTGTCCTATATACATGAATATCTTGTGACGTAAGCTTTAAAAATGCAGATTCCCTAGTCAGTTCTACACCCTGACTCTGACAGTCAGACCCAGTAGGATCAAGGGCAGCCCTTAGCAAATTCATAGAGACAGAAAGTGGAACAGAAGTTATGAGGGGGTGAGGGGAGGGGGAAATGGGGAGATGTTTAATGGGTGTAGAGTTTGTGTTTGGAATGATAAAAGAGTTCTGGAATTAAATAGTGTGGTGGTTTTACAACATCGTGAATGTACTTAATGTCACTGACTTGAACTTTTATGAAGACCTTGGGATTTGGCAAGTTAAACAGGTATCCCTGGTGATTCCAATGCAGGTGGTCCATAGCCACACTGAGAAACATTACCGATTAGATCACACGATGAGATCAGTGGAGAGTTCTTTATGGTCTGGGGGTCTGGTCTGCCTCCATTTTATTATTTGTTTCGCAGGCCATCAGTGACCACACTGAGACCCCAGTCCTTTTGAATTCCTTCTCCTTGGTGTCTCACAAACTACTATTTTCCACCAGGTTCTCACGTGGCTTCATGACTTCCAAGGTGGCTGCAGCTGCAGTGCCACATGCTCCAAATGCTTCAGGTAGAACCTGGTTCTACGTTTGATCGTTACCTTCACAATAGCCACGAAAGGATGCTCCTGGCTCACTTCAAAGAGATGCTTTTTTCTTCTTGGTGGTGTGGTCGTGTTAAGGCTGAAAGCACTGACGTCTCGTGTCCTTCCATGTCACAGACCTGGCAATACCAGGTTTATATACTTGCTCTTCGTTAGGACCGCCACACCACAGTCTGTCCAGGACTCTGGCCTTGGTCCAAAGGTGATAGAACTGTCAGTGATATCACATCAAAACATACTCAACAGGCCCTCCTTAGCAACCCTATTTTCCCCAACCCCTTTCTTCAGAGTGAGCCCTTCTGCACCTGACATATTGTGCAGGAGATGGAAGGGTGTCCCTGGTTTCCCATGGGCCGAGGGGTCTTAGAAGTCTCGGCCCACTGAGTCCTATTCCCTTCCTTTTCATGTGCCTTGAGTCTTCCTGCTAATACCCTTCTGGAAGTCCTACCCAACAGCCCTTTAAACGCACATGCCTGGGTGAGTGAGAACTTCTGAATCTACATCTTTCAGGCTCCCAGTTTGAATTTGAGTTGCATATGTGTCCAAGATTCATGACTTGAACGAATTATGTAGCTGGTTTGAATATATTGGACATCTGCTTTCAAATAAAACTTTAGAAAGTTATTAACAGAAATAGCAGACATTTTCCAAAGTTTTTAACACACGCTAATTTCGTGGTTTCAAATTTGAAACTTGATCCAAAAAAGCCTTCTAGGTTTAGGCTCCCAAAATGTTTGGATTAAACACCCTGTTTTTCAATGCAAATTGCTTATAAAAGGGATTTCTTTTTAGGTGTGAACTAAATCTTAAAAAGCTATCGTTTGATGAATGATGTTTCCATTACTTTAATGCAAATTTAATTCTCACTGCAATATGCAGGGGTTCGAAAATTAGAAGCACTCACTTGTTAGGATGTTTTCAAAGTTAAACTAAATGCCTTGGTTAGTACAAAATATT
Organism: Pteropus medius; assembly: GCF_902729225.1. Lineage (NCBI taxonomy): Eukaryota > Metazoa > Chordata > Mammalia > Chiroptera > Pteropodidae > Pteropus > Pteropus medius. The sequence continues at coordinate 854,828 of NW_024352149.1, forward strand.
TTCAAGTTTCCCTGTGCCTCTTCCCATTTTTCCTATGCACAAACCCATTTAAAGGAGTTATAAGTTGCTTTTTGATGAATTATTACCAAATCTGATTTTTCTAGTGTTTTACTTTCTTGTCACAATTGTTTTTGATGTATTAAGGAGGGAGAGAGGAGGGAGTTGGTAGGGAGAGAGAGAGTCTGTAGTTTCCTAACTAGCTGTCCTCATCTTTCCTTTTTAGTAAAGCTAACTCTCATTTTTATATCACTAGAGTAAGATGCAAAGATTTTGAAGAAATCTTATTTAACACTTCCTTGTGAAAATTTATTCCTATTAAAATTTTAAAATCTTCTATTAATACAAAGTTGTATGAATAGGCTTGCCTTCCTTTTTCTTTATTCTTAGGACTATGCCCATGTTAATATTATAATTTATAAGACTAAACTATATATATATTTCCTCAAATATTTGAGAAATTAATTTACATAAGAACATGAGACTTGCCAGACTACTTCTGTCTCATTCATTAAACACTCACTTCTATCAACACTTTCTTAACAAATGTTTGTGGGATCCCTCTTATGTCATTGCCAAGGACTCAAGGTCAAATAATCCTGGCTCCTCGTAAATTGCTTAAAGGCTGTATATACTAGTCTGTTTCTGATTTGACATCTTGCAATGCTTTTCATTTAAGAACAACAAAGGACTAATTGGATTACTTAATCTTAGTATGTTCATTTCCACAAGAAAATAATTTAATTTCTGTTTATGGTATTCTTCTTCTCTTCCCTAGTCAAGTCACATGTTCTTCTGATCATTACATTTTCAACACGATGTGATAATAAGAAATACAAACTAATTGAAATACAAGCGATTTGATCATTCATTCATTGACCATTTGTTTACTATTGTAGGTCAGACACTGTTCTAGACCCTGCAGATATGGAAGTGAAGAAGACAGATAAGGTCCCTGCCCACAGGAGTTTAGATGCTATGAGGGAAGGAGGACACCAATAGTCGCTTGTCCAGTAACTTAATTCTGCCTTATTCTTGACTCACAGAACCCTCGTTTAGTTCAGAGCAACAGAATACCCCATTGAAAATATCTGCTTCATCTTACTTGCAGCTAAGAATGGCAAAGTGACCCATCTGGCCATTAAAAAGTAATGTCGCTAGATAAGACTTCTTTAAATGTTTAAAAAGGCATGCTCTTTTGTCTTTTGCTTTCCCCTCTCCACCCGTCTTCTCACCTAGAACATGAAAGTGATGTCGCAGGCAGCTAGAAGGAACCTAGTCCAGCATGGAGACAATCACTTATGCAGAGATATGTAAAGGTCTACTTGGTTTAGCTTTGGTGATATGCCCTCTATCACATGAAGTCAAGGGCCATTCTAACTGTTGCAGGTTGGGTTCCTGGAAGGAGACTCTGAAACAGTGATCTTCATGCAGGAAGTTCATTAAGGAGGATAAATGGGGCTGGGCCCTTATACACTCGCAATAATCAGTCACTGCATGTGGATTGCCTTGGAAAGGGAGTATGATTTTAAGTTAGACAACTCTTTTTAGCTGAGTCACTTTTTAAAGAGGCTGACAACAGGAGGCTGTCTGCTAACAACACTTCCAGCAACTGGAGGAATAAGTCTTTCGTTCCTAAAGGAAAATCTGGGCAATATATCAGAGCATCCATAGCTGTCTATCCTATATGGACCTTGAATACACTTTTTAATCTAAGTTCCATGAGCAGCTCTTTGGGAATCCATCAGGCCTCTTCTCTTGGAAGAAACTTGTAAACAAAAGGAGAACCGCATCTGGTCTTGGATTTAGAGCTGAAACTCATTGAATCCTTTCCTCTCTATCTATTTGACATTCTCATCTCTGCTGGTCTCTGTTGGTCAGTGGCTTACCTGACAGTGTGACCCAGACTCTCATCACCGAGGGTTCTGAGCTGTTGACCATGCCCCCCTCATGCCAGCGTTACTACATGTGATTATTAACCATCAAACCTAGACAGGGGACTACTAAGAGATGCCGGAGTGGATCACTATGTGTCAAACACTCTCTTGCCGGCTCTCATTGTGTAAGAGCAGCCTTATCTAATGATAAGGTCAATTATCCCTAACAAGATAATAACTGTTTCTTTTCTCCTGATCCCTTGATACCTGAAGATGAAAATGCCTAGACAACAGTCATAGCTTAGAGATTAGTGAGACTATTGATGTGTCACTTGGTCCAAGTATCTCTCTTTGTGAATTAGAATCTCCAAGCCCACAGAGCACAGAACTGTGGAAACAAGAAGCACAGATTCCCTGAGTGGGTCTCTGAGAGTGATGGTAAGTAGGGCCACTCCTGCCTTCATCCACTGGCTCATAAATCCTGTATTCCAACGATCAGGACATGACGCCATATATAGGTCTGATTTAGCATATAAATGGTCTTCTGGAAGATAATGTTTTACTGGAGAATTGGTGTTAGTTTTTGTTACTGGAAAATTGAATTATTGACTGTAGCAGTAGCCAGACCAGACTTGGTAAGTGGGATGCCATGTTGCTAGGCTCATGCAAACCCCCTGTCCCTGTGACTATCACAAATCTGTTCATGCTTCCATCATACTGGCAGTAGAAAGGCTCGTGACAGAGGCTAACTAAGTAGGGCTGTGATATAGGATCAGTGGAGCCTCGATGGAGCCGGCCTCATAGGGAGCACTGAAGATGAGATGGCTGAAGGGTTGGCAATGCACTTCCGGAAGAGATCTGACAGGGAAGACTGTTCTTCTGGAGGTACTTCCTTTAACTAGGGCACTAAGTCTTTCATTTCTAAAGAGGATTTTTGGAGTGATAATTTAGGTATTTAGGGACTTTTTTTCCTAAGAAATGACAATTGGACTGACAGCTAAAGGATGAGAATGATTCAACCATGAGAAGGTTTGAGTAAAGAGCTTTCTAGGCAAAGGAAACTGCAGGTGAAAAACCCTAAGGTGGGAACAAACTTGGTTTATTCAAGAAATATAAAAGGCCAGTGAAATCTGCAGTATTGAGAATATGGGGAAATGAGTGTAAAATGGACCAGAGAGGTAAGCAGAGGCCAGATTATGTATGTTCTTTTGGGTCACGGTGAGGACTTTGCCTTTTATTCTAAATACAATACAAAGTCTTTAAAAGGTTATAAGCCAGAGCCTAACATTTTTGGTTACAGTTTTAAAAAATTGTACTGGGAGAAGTTGGGACAAATACTGTGGAAGAAGCTCCTTTTAAAAAATCTTCCCAAATCCCCCTCCTCCCATAAAAAACACACAGCAATTAGGATAGTAAAAACAAAAATCCATGGACAACACCTTCAACAAAACTAAGTGAAAAGGCAACTTCATGAATCCCAAAATACAAGTAGATTCCAGCATGACAGCTTTAACACCCGCACGAAATCGGCGTTTATGAAGAGGAAAGCAGAAAAAAGTAGTGAGGTAATTGACAGACTTCATAACTCCAAAATAATCATAGATTCTTACTTGAAACCCATGCAAGACAATTTGAGAAAAGCAGCTAAAACTAAAAGCATTTTCACACTACAATGGCAGGTCAATGATAATGTCTTAAGTTGCTGAAGTGGTCTGGACCCTCGAACAGTAAAAACTAGCAAAAGATCTCTTCCAGGACAATACCCCACAGTGAGGTGAAATTCTTGGCAACCAAAAACTGATCAGGAGAGGGTCAATATAGTCAAAGGAAAAAGGAAGGTTTGGATAAAAATAGGAAAAAGAAACAGAGGCCAAGAAACCTCAGAAAGTAAGTCATCATATTTTCACACACATCACAAAAATGACAGAAGTGGAAATTCTAGATCCATGAAGTTGAAAAAGTTAATCGGGAATATTAATTTCATGTAAAGATGAACAATATAAATGGATTAAGGTCAAATTCCATATGATGTTTTTATAAGAAATTAAAAGAAAGTACAAGATAACATTTCTAAAAACAATGAAAGCAAACAAGAAAGACATGTCTTCAAAATAGATTAAAAATATAAACTGATATATTAAAACAATATAAAATACTTTAAGAAAATGATTAATATCTAGAAGAACAGAATAGATCAGAAGAAAAACTGGGGAATGAAGAGATAGAACTCAAGAAAGAATAAAAAATAAAAGATAGTTGTTTATTTTTGAAATACAGTCTAAGCGAGAAGAAATAAAATGTATAAATAGAACAGGTAATGCTTTAAGAAAAACTGAAGATTAAAAAAGTAAAAATTTAATGTAAAAATTTAAAGAATAAAGAGGTTAAAGAAGATTAGCAAAAAATGACAAATATAGAAGGCAGGCAAAGAAGACCCAACAAATATATAATAGGAGGCTCTGAGAAGGAAAAACAAATCAAGGGAAAAAAACAAACAATAAGAACCACAACAAATAAATAGATAAAGAAAGAAAGAAAAGAAATAAAAAAGAAAAAAGTGTCATCATACCCTATATGACAACAATAATAAAATTGATACTACATATTGAAAAGGCATAGTGCAATCCTGGAAAAACCTAACTCGCAATGACCAATTATTGAAATATATTCTAATAAAATTATTGGACTTCAAAGAATTTCTTTGGGCACCTAGCAAAAGACTAGGTCACTTACTAGAGAGACATAAAATCATATTGTCAAAATTTTTGATAGCAATGCTTTATGCTATAAGAAAAGTGAATAACATATTTGAGATGCTCAAGGAAAGAAGATGTGGACCTTGGATTTTATGTCCAGCCAAAATTGCTTACAAGTATTAAAAGCTACAGACAAACTGTGATCAAAATTTAAGGCCTCAGAAAATACTGTTCCCATGAGTCCTTCCTTAAGAAATAGGAAAATGTGTTTCAGACAACCAAAATTATAGGAGAGGCATTATCTTAAAACTAGTGGTAAGCTCTAAACATATGCTTATATAACAAATAAACACTAATTGTGAAATAAAACAGAAAGAGTAAAGTGTGTAATAACTTTATGATCTGACTATAGAGAAATAATACAACTGTAAAAAAATGGGATGAGCTCTTGTAAAAATAATTTTAAAGTATTTTCATAATCCTATTGCTGAAGATATTGATATCATTAATCTTAAATTGCTTTGTGTGTCAGTTAGAATAAATCAAATGAGTAATTATGTGAAATTCTAATTCTTCATTTCCACTATTCACCAACCAGGCTTTGTGGTATAAAAGGAGAAACAAATTTCATATTGAAAGATTAAGTAAAAACCATGTAGTCCTGAATTTAGAATTCCTGGTATCTTTTAATAGAAAACACTATTTTTGGATCAAAATTGCTACTAGGTTGTTCATCCTTTCCAGGTCTTTCAGCATTCAGAACTGGAATATATGCCTCTTCCTGATTACATTATATAAATCGCCTGGATCTTAGGTGCCACTTTGGGAAGAATAAATGAGTGACAACATTCCTGAATAGAATGAGTTTGAAAGTACTGAGAAAATCCTGAAGTGATTGAAGAACCTGGAATTCAATTTTCTGCCATCCGTGCACTAAGAGTTACAGCTCAAACTCAGCTCAGTTATAGAAAGATAAGTATTTTCTCACACCTGCATTTATGATTGTGAGATTTATTTCTGCCATATTTCTGTTACTTCAATGAAAATAAGGCAAGATCATCTCATCAGCTGAAAATAAGGAGTGTAAGAGAGTTTGGGATGCTTAGGAAGAGGGGAGATTTAAAACAGTCATCAGAGATGAATATTAAACTTACTAGGGAAACAGGGTTAATGAGCAGTATTAAAAGCCTTTGGAATTCTGTGGCAACGAATAAAGTGTCGATAGTCAACTTAGTGGAAACAATATTTTTGACTATTTGTGGCTGAGAAGGTTGACTTAGATTGGGGTTTAGCCAGTGAAATGTATAATAGGAAGAAGGGAGAGGCAAGTTTGATGAAAGTTGACAATTTTAATGTATCATGTTTTAGCACATTAAAATTGAAAAATGTAACATAATGTTTCAAAACAAACATAAGCTGTGGATGTGATATTTCCTCATGGATGTTATTCTTTCACAATAGCCACTATATATAATGCAGAAATAACGTGTGTGCAAAAATAGAAAATAATTTTGTTACCTCTAGTTTGTAATTAAAAAAACCATATGTTTTAATTTTATATATGAACTTTCAATGTGAGTTAAAGAATCTGCCTTGTAGTTTATTATGTTTATTGGGCCTAAAAATTCATTTCCATTCTTAATGAATTCAATTCACTCCTAAGGAACCACGTGGCTAAAATGAACTTATCTATTCACATAGGAAAAATAAAATATAAGAATAACTACACAATAAAAGAAAATAACTACACAATACAATAGTGCTATGAACTGAATGTTTGTGTCCTTCCAAAATCTATGTTGAAGCCCTCATCCCCATGGTGATGGTATTTGGGCTTGGGCCTTTGGAAGGTAATTATATTTAGGCAAAGTCATGAGGGTGAAGCCCCCGTGATGAAATTGGCGCCCTTATAAGAGAATGAGGAGACAGAGCTCTCTCTCTCCACCATGTGAGGACACAGCAAGGAAGAGCCTTCTGCAAGCCAGGAGAAGAGCCTTCACCAAGAACTCCACCATGCTGACACCCTGATATCAGACTTCCAGTCTCCAGAACTGTGAGAAAGAAATGTTCGTTGTTCAAGCCCCCCAGTCTATGGTATTTGTTATAGCAGCCTAAGCTGCCTAAGACGTGTTTATAAAGTATGTTGAAATTAGAAGTACAGTTTATGCTGTAAGTACATGTAAAGTTCTTAATTTTGGAATCTGCTATATTTCCATCTTGCTTGTCAAAGGAAATTGAATGTTTATAGGAGATTAAAAATTGTAATTGTCTTTTTTTTTTTAAAAAGACTCATAAAATATATTTCTAGCATGATATAGTTTAGTATTGTACCCTTTCACAAGCAGATTAAAATAAAAAACACTATTCTTCATAAGGCTAACTCATATGTATTGTATACCTCTCAGCTAAATGTCATTTCCTGTGACAATCCTTTCCTGACTCCCTGAGTTTGGGTTGGGTGCTCTGTGTTGTGCACTCATAGCACCATGAATTTACCTCTGGTCAGAGGACTCTTAGAACTGCCTGCTTCTCTGTTTCTCTTCCTACTGAACAGTAAACTCTTTGAGGATGGGGTCATGCCCTATTCACTAAAATATCCCTGGCATCTACCCCAATCTTATTTAAGATAAGAATCTGTGCCTATTTGTTGAATGAATAAATGAATCGTTCATAGAAAAGCAAGCAGCCAATTTGATAATTGTAAAATATACTTTAGAAGATGCAAGGGGTTCCTCCTTTCCTATTTTTTTAATAAAATGAACAGAAAGAAAGTAAAAAGCCAGAGTTTTAAAATTTGCCCATGTGTTAAAGATGTTGGAAACATTAAAAAAACATTTCGAACACTAAAGCAAAACAGTGAATTTTGCTAAGAAGGAAACAAGAATCTGACAGTAAAATTAGCATAGCCATTCCAGAATTTGAAAAGGCAAATATCAGAGGACTTTTAGAGAAGGATAATAAAAAGTTTTGTTAATACAGAACTGAATAAGTATACACACAGTTCATATAGAGATTTTGTTCAAATCATTTCATTTTACACAAAACAGCTAGTGAGCCCATTTGGGCACTTCTGTTTGTTGTTGTCTTTGTCCAAAATATGTACTCCAAGGAAAGCTATGAATTGCTTTAAGCATTAACAGATGCTGGATTTAAAGAGTGATCAAGTTCTAAACTGCTGATTACCATGGAAAAACTAAATACATATTCTCTGCTCTGTATCAAGTTTGAAGCTGTTATACTATGACGAGGTTTCTTATGTCTGAGAAAATGTAAAATATGTGCCATAAAAAGCAATGGTTTCATGGCTGTTACTTCTTTGTATTTGGGACTGGTTGACGTCAACCAGTTTTTGCTAAAATGTACCCAGCTAACAGTTATTAAGGGCTTACTATGTGCCAGGCACTATTCTAAGGGCTTTTGGGTATTAACTCATTTAACCCTCATAATAATTCCATGAGAGGTATTATTCCACTTTTACCATTGAGGAACCTGAGCCGTAGAGAGAAATTTGCTTAAGGACATAAGTGCATAGATGGGGCACCTGGGGTTTAAACCACAGCTTTCTAGTTTTAGAACCTGAACTCTTAGTTGCAAGCAAAAGCCAATTTTGTTCAACTTAGCAGAAAAGAAGTTTATCTGAAGGCTAGCAGGCAGCCCACAGAATTTTGCTGAATGTTGAGAAGTAGGCATAAATCTAGAGAGGCCAGCTACCATCCCTGAGACCACAGGGCACAGCTGCTCTGGTGACAGAACCACTGGCCTGCTGGCACCACTGGCCATGGGATGTACCATATTCTGGATGCTTTGAACCCTTTAAAAAAATTTTTTTTTGACATTAGCAAGCAACTATAAGTCTCTCTTGATCTTTTTTCTATTTTGTATAAACCAAATTTATGATGTATCGCTATTCACCAATGTCATTTCATTTTCCACTGAAGCACAGAGTTATATTTATCAGTGTTTAATGAGTAAACCAGATCACATAGCCATGGTGGAAATGGTTCTCTGTGGCACAATATTATTTTTGAATTATAGAGGTGAGGGATGTAACCTAAGGGAAGAAAGATGTAGGATGACTGTCAGATTTTGCTGTGTTATATTTTTTTTCCATCATGTTTGGGGAGCTAGTGTATGTACCAGAGATGTAGGGTTAGGTAACAAAGATGAATTTTAAGGGACAAGGAACCCTTAGGGGCAGGGCTCTAATCAAAGATCAGGTGCAGAGGGTTACTTCTTCTTTTCTATGAAATATTTATGGCTTGTATACATATCGTGCAGGAGCCTGAAAGCCAATTGCATGCATCTCTTCCCAACTCTATTCGGCAACAATGTACTGGTCACTTGGAGCAGGTCATGGAGTGTTTACAACATGGAAATTGGCAAACACCTCCAGAGCACCAATTGTTAAAACATTGACGTGTTAGGTAGATGTACTATCAACAGAATTGCTGGAGTGGAAACGGAGGGGGTCCATGCACAGTGTTTCCATCACACAAATTCTAACACTGTGTTCCAAGACAGAATATCTACTTGCTTACTCACTTAACATTTGAAAAGTCATAGAGGAGGACAAACCTCAAGCTCCTCTGAATTTATTTAAAATGAATAACTAGAATGGTGTCCCCACCGTTACGCTTTAACAATACAAGTAATTAGACTTCAACGTATCGTACTTCATAAACAATACCTAATAAGCTTACAATATATTTGGAGTCAAAGATCTCTTTGGGAATGTTCATTTGGGAGACGGAAAACAGAAAAGAGAAAAAAAAAATGGAAGAAATGAGTATTCTCAGTAAGCAGTAACAATCAGAGCGCTAAAAAAAGAAGAAATCAATCAAGATGTCACAGATTACTGTAAAAAAAAAAAATCACAATTAGCCCAATGCATGCAAGTCTCATTCTCTTTCTACTATCTGTGTAAACTCCCCCTGAGCTGTTCTCAAAGGGAAGGGACCAATCAATCACACACTTAGCACAGGCTGCGGGTGAACGAATGAGGTGGGGAAGAGTATTATGGACAACCACAGACTCTGATGGGCGTAATGGTAGCAAAATAAGTTCTCTACTTTGCTGCCAGAAAAAGGCACCCAAGGCTCAAACAGAAAAGCAGAATTCAATTTCCCATCCCTTGTGTTTCTTTCCTGATCACCCACAGGTTTTCTAGCCTTGGTGAAAGTTACTGACCATCTGTGTCCCATCTGTAAGATGTCATGACAATTCTCAATGTGTCCAATAGTTGTGTCATGAGTCTTGAGCACCTGCCATAACATAAGCTAAGCAGACACAAGGACAGTCATTACCCAGGAGTCACATTAAAAATGCAGTCTTACCCCCTGACATATATTGCCTCCAGGAGACTCACTTCAAATCGAAAGACACACATAGACTGAAAGTAAAGAGATGGAAAAAGATATTTCGAAAAAAATGGAAATTAAAAAAAAAAAAACCTGGGGTAGCAATACTTATACCAGACAGAATAGACTTTAAAATAAAGGCTATAACAAGAGAAAAAGAAGGATCCAATAATCCCACTTCTAGGTATTTATCTGAAGAAACCCAAAACACTATTTGAAGTGACATGTGAATCCATATGTTCATTGCAGGTATTATTTTAAATAGCTAAGATATGGAGGAAAGCTGGGCATTGGATGAATGGATAAAGAAGAGGTGTTACATATATACAATGGAATATTACTCAGCCATAATGAATGCATGAATGAATGAAATCTTGTCATCTGCAACAACATGGATGTTGTGCTGAGTGTAGTAAGTCAGAGAATGACAAATGCCATATAATTCCATTTACATGTGGAATCTAAGGAACAAAATAAACAAAACAGAAACAAACTCATAGATACAAGGAACATTCTGAGGGTTGCCGGATGGGAGGGGTTTGGAAGGGTGAGTGAAAGAGGGGAAGGGATTAAGAAGCACAAATTGGTAGTTACAAAATAGTCAGGGGGATGTAAAGTATAGCATAAGGAATATAGTCAATAATATTGTAATAATTATGTATGGTGTCAGGTAGGTCCTTGATATATTGGGATGATTGTTTCATAAGTTATATAAATGTCTAATCACTATTTGTCCAACTGAAACTAATATAATATTGGATGCCAACTATAATTGAAAAAAATTTTAAATGTTTTTTAAAAAGACAGTCTTACCTTAGGATTTCCAGTCACGTTTGTTACTTATGGGAGCAAATACCATCCCTCCAAACATGAAGGTCAGCAATAGTTTTTTTCGCTGCAGGCTTCTAGGATGGCCAAGGCTGATACCATCTGTACCTGACAGAGAATCTTATGTGATGACTATCTCCATCTCTGAGGAGGTGCTATGCCATTCCATTAGTCTGTTGGAGATGCCATAACCAAACCCCTTAGCCTGGGTGACTTAAACAACAGCAATTTATTTTCTCAGAGTTTTGGAGATAAGTTCAAGATCAAGGTTCCAACTGATATGGTTTCTGCTCAGAGAACTCTTCTGTCTTGCGGACAGCTGCCTTCTTGCTAATCCTCATTCATAGGGTGGGAGGGTGTGGGCAGTGGAGGGGGTGCAGATAGAAAGTGATGAAGAGGGAGAGTGAGGGAGAAATAGAGAAGGAAAGAGAAAGAGGGCTCTCTGGTGTCTCTTCTTATACGAAAATTAATCTTATTGGACCAGGGCCCCACACTTATGATTTGATTTAGCCTTAACTACTTCCTTAGAGATCCCATCTCCAAACACAAGTGCACTGGGAATTAGAGCTTTAATGCATGAATTTTGGAAGGACACACACATGTAGTCCTTGACAGCCACTGTCCACACCAGCCTGGGACAGGGGTCACTTACGAACTGGAGTCAAGCACTGAGCACAGCATCTTTCATTATTAAAATTTAGTCCTACTATAGCTTTTGAGCTGAGTTTTCTCTTGGAATGAGAAAAGAGACTGAGGACAGAGATTGCTATTTTGTTTCCTGGGTAGTCAGGGCTGAGTAAAATGGGGGAAGACAGTACAAATAAAAGGGTAGGTCCAAAAGTGGGGTCAGGGTCAGCAAAACAGACACGCGGACCAGTGGAACAGAATCGAGAGTCTGGAAGTAAACCCATATTTATAATGGCAAATAATTTTCAACAAAAAAAGCGAAAAACATACAGTGGAGAAAGGAAAGCCTCTTCAATAAATGGTGCAGGGAAAACTGGAAAGCCTCGCGCAAAAGAATGAAACTAGACTGTTATCTATCACCACACACCAAAATTAACTCAAAATGGATTTAAGGACCTGAATATAAGACCTGAAACAATAAAATGCATAGAAGAAAATATAGGAATAAAACTCAAGGACCTTGGACTTAAAGAGAATTTTATGAATTTGACCTCAATGATAAGGGAAGTAAAAGCAAAAATAAAAGAATGGGACTACATCAAACTAAAAAACTTCTGCTCAGCAAAAGAAATCGCTAACAAGGTAAAGGGACAACCATCCGAATGGGAAAATATATTTGCAAGCAATGCCTCCGATAAGGGCCTAATATCCAAAATATACAAAGAACTCATGTGACTCAATAACAGCAAAAAAACAAACGATCCAATCAAAAAATGAGCAGAGGATCTGAACAGACACTTCTTCCTAAAGGACATACAAATGGCCAACAAACACACGAAAAGATGCTCAACATCGGTAGCTATTAGAGAAATGCAAATCAAAACCACGAGATACCATCTCACACTCCTTAGAATAGCTATAATCAACAAGACAAGTAATAACAAATGCTGGAGAGGATGCGGAGCAAAAGAAACTCTCATACACTGCTGGTGGGACTGCACATTGGTACAACCACTATGGAGAACAGTGTGGAGTTTCCTCAAAAAACTAAGAATTGATCTACCATATGATCCAGCAATCACTCTACTGGATATTTACCCTCAAAGACTTAAAAATTCTTATCCAAAAAGATATTTGCACACCAATGTTCGTAGCAGCGTTATTCACAGTGGCCAGGACATGGAAGTAACCGAAGTGTCCTACGATAGATGATTAGCTAAAGAAGCTGTGGTACATATATACAATGGAATATTACTCAGCCATAAGAAGAGATGAAATACTGCCATTCGTGACAACATGGATGGACCTCAAGATAATCATGCTAAGTGAAATAAGCCAGACAGAAAAAGTTGAAAATCACATGATATCACTTATATGTGGGATATAAACCTAAAAGCAACAAATGAACAGGACAAACAAACAAAGACTCATGGACATGGACTATAGACTTGTGGTTACCAGAATGTAGGGGGTAGGGCAGGAGGGGGGAGGTAAATGGGGTAAAGGGAGTCAAATATAGAGGGTAGGGGGAGGGTGAAGTGGGTAAAAAGGATCAAATATATAGTAGCTGAAGGAAACTGGACTTTGGGTGATAAACATACAATAGAATATACAGATGTTAAATTATAATGTACACCTGAAAATTATATAATTGTATTAATCAATGTTACCCTAATAAACTTAATTAAAAAAAAAAGTGGGGCCAGGGCAAATCCTAAGAAATCATTTTTATCTGCTCCATTATTGTTGGAACATCATGCCCCCTCCCAAAAAAGGGGACTTTTCACTCAGGCCCAGAATCCCTCTTAGGGCCTGTGGCTAGTGAGTGAAAACTAAGCCAGCCTTGCTGTAAAGTCAGAAAGCCTCTGCTTGGGTCCATCCTAAAATGTGTGACTACAGAACGTAAAGGGAAACTTGCCATGCCAAGAAATGATGCCCTAGGCAATAAGGTTGAGGAAGAGCTCAAAGGCTTTAAAAATGATCCCCAAATTTAAAATTAGGGATAAAAACTTAAAAAAAAATTTTTTTTTAATCAAAACTTTTAAAAATTCTCCTTTTAGAGAAATTCTAACTCTGCAACCCTTGTGATAAGTCCTAAGCCAAGCCCTTGGAGTCATTATGGAAACATCACCAGCCACTGCCATCCGGGGTAACTGAGTGTTGCTCTAGGGGTTTTCATTGGGGGAAATAAGCCTGAAACCACCTCTGTCGGGCTTGACTAGCTTTTTGATTTTCTTTGAGCGGTCTGAATTTTTTGTTGTTGTTTACTAACATGTGGGCTTTGCCCACTGTCTAATCATTGCAGTCCATCATTACAGAGAGTGAGTCTGTACTGACTATTTGAATGAAAGGCAGTGTTTTACACTGACATTTAATCACTGGAACGTATGGTCATAAAACCTCTGTGAGACACTAATGATTTGAAAAACCTAATATTACGTCTTTTGTAAAGCCTGACATCTGTGTATAATTGACCAATTTATTAGATGTGGTGGTTCATTGATTTTCTACACAGGAAAAAAAAGCGATTGCAGTTTCTAGTTGCTATTTTCTTCAAATTGATCATGTTGGCTCTTATAAATGTTCCTTTGTACTCATGCTCTTACTTTTGCACAAAGAAACTGTATTATATACAGTGTGGTGTCATTGGTCTTGGAATTAGGGTCAGAGTTTTGTTTTTTGTTTTTTGTTTTTTTTTTTCCTGCAGAAGCTCTTTTTTTGTTGTTGTTGTTGCTAAGTATTTTGAAGGCAGTTTTATTCAGAGGAATTTTCCTTACAAAAGACTGCTTATTTTCTTCAGCCTAACGTTATCCCTATAAAAGGGAAGTTCTCTGAAATCTACTTTGCTTGATTTACAATGATGCCAAACAGATAGATATATATTAACAATTAACCTCAGGACCATTGCCATGGCCAAGATGACTTTCAGAAAATTTTCATATATGCTCTTGCTGATAATATTTCTGGCTTGAAGAAGAGTTTTACTAAAAGAAATCACAGCGCTGAAATCTAAGGCCACAAAATGATTAAAAGTGAATAATTGTCCCTGAGAAATCATTTGATGAAATCCAATACCCATTTATGTTTAAAAAAAAAAACCAGGAATCTGAGGAATAGAAGGGAATTTGCTCAAATTGATAAAGAACATGTACCAAAACAAACAAACGTACAGCTAACATCATACTTAGTGGTGAGAAATTACAGGCTTTCCTTTTAATATCAGGAGTAAGACAAGGATATCCACTCTCACCATTCTTTTTTTTTTACACCTACAGCACCTGGTCTTCCTAGGTGGTCTCCCATCCAAGTACTAACCAGGCCTGACCCTGCTTAGCTTCTGAGATTAGACAAGATTGGGTATGTTCAGGATGGCATGGCCATAGACACACTCTCACCATTCTTATTCAACATTGTACTGTAAGTCCTAAATAATGCAATAAGGCATGAAAAGGAAATAAAAAGTATACAGTTTGGGGAGGAAGAAATGAAATTGTCTTTGGTCACAGATAACATAATTGTCTATGTAGAAAATACCAAAGAACTACCACCATCACCACCAACAATGAAAACCTCCTGGAACTAATAAACTATAGCAAGGTTGTAGGGACAAGGTTAATATACAAAAGTTAATTGCTTTTTTGTATACCAACAATGAACAACTGGAATATAAAATTAAGAACACAATACCAGTTATATTAGCACCCTAAAAATCAAATGGGTATAAGTCTAACAAATATATATATGATCTACATGAGGAAAAATAAAATCCTCTGATGAAAGAAATTAAAGAAGATATAAATAAATGGAGAAATATTTTAGCACATGGATAGAAAGATTCAATATTGTCAGGATGGCAATTCTTCTCAACTTGATCTATATAGTCAAGACAATTCCAATTAAAATCCCAACTTAGTTATTATTTTTTAACTATTGAAAAATTGGTTCTCAAGTTTATATGAAAAGGCAAAAGGTTCTAAATAACCAACATGATATTGAGGGAAAGAACAAAGTCAGAAGATTTATTCTATACAACTTCAAGACTTGTTAAACTACAGTAATTAATATAGTGTAGTATTGGCAAAAGAATAAACAAATAGAAAACTAGAACTGACTAGAGTCCAGAAAAAGACCCATACAAGTAAAATAAACTGATATTTAACAAATGAGTCAAGGCAATTTAATGGGAAAAAGAGAGTCTTTTCAATAAATTGTGCTAGAACAACAGGACAGCCATATCAAAAAAAAAAAAAAAAAAAGAATCTAGACACAGACCTTACTCTTTCACAAAAATTAACTCAAAATAGACCATAGAACTAAGTGTAAAATGCAAAACTATAAAATTTCTAGAAGATAAAAGAAAATATATAGGTGACCTTGCATTTGGCAAGGATGTTTTAGATACAATAGCAAAAGCATGATCATGAAAGAAAAAGTTGACAAGTTATATTTTATTAAAATTTAAAACTTCTGCTCTGTAAAAGACATTATTAAGAGAATGAAAAGACAAGTCACAAATAATAAAAAATATATTGGCAAAACATTTATCTGATTAGGGACTGGTATCCAAAATACACAAAAAAACTCTTCAAACTTAACTATAGGGAAACAAAAGAACCCAACTTAAAAATGGGCAAAATATCTGAACAGACACCTCACCAAAGAAGTTCTGGAGATGGCAAATAAGCATATGAAAAGATGCACAACATCATACGTCATTAAGGCAATGCAAATGAAAACAGCAATGAGTTATTTCTACACACCTATTAGAATGGCTAAAATCCATAAAACTGATACCACCAAACACTATGACAATGTGCAGCAATAGGAAAAAATTCTTATTCATTGCTGGTGGGAATATAAACTGTACAGCTACTTTGGAAGACAGTTTATCATTTCTTACAAAACGAAACATACTCTCACCATACATTCCAGCAATTGTGCTCCTTGATATTTACTTAAAAGAACTAAAAATTTATGTCCAAACAAAACCTATACATAAATGTTTAGAGCTTTGTTCTTAATTACCAAACTTGAAAGCAACCAAGATAGCCTTCAATAGGTGAATAGATAAACAAACTCTGATACATTCGTGCAATGGAAAATTATTCAACAATAAAAAGAAATGAACTATTAAGCTACAAGAAGACATGAAGGGACCTTAAGAGCATAGTGCTAAGTGAAAGACACCGATCAAAAAAGGCACCATATTATATGATTCCAGCATATAAGACATTTTGAAAGAGGCAAAATTATGAAGAAAGTAAAAAGATCATTGTTGCCAGGGTTTTGAGAGTAGAGTGGGAGAGATAAAAAGGAGAGCCTAGGGGTTTTTTTAGAATGGTGAAACCATTGTGCATGATACTCTCTAATGGTAGATATATGTAATTATGCATTTGTCAAATCAAAACTCATAGAATGTTCAACACAAAAAGTAAACCCTAATATGGACTATAGACTTCAGTTAATAATAATGTATTAATATTTGTTCATCAAATGTAACAAATATAGCACATTGATGAAAGGTGATAGATAAGGGGGAAAAGTGAAGAGTGGGGTCATATGGGAACTCTGTACTTTCTGTTTAGTTTTTCTGTGAGCCTAAAACTGTTCAATAAAATAAAGTCTATTAATTAATAATTAAAATTAATATTAAAAAACAAATTCCAAAATTAATTCTTTAAAAGGGCCAGGGGTAAAATATATCTATATAAATTTATTGACTTTTGGATAAAAGAAAAGCTTTAAACACATGAACACATAAAAGAACACCTGAGCACATGAGAAAATTACTAGGAACATGTATATTTTGTGGTAAATTAGACCAAAACTAAAAAAAGGTAGGAAAATAAGCCAAAAAGAAAAATAACAAATCTACTCAAAATAGAAGGAACATAAGCATAAGGCAATAAAATGAGCATTCTAAAAGATCACAATGCAAGAAAGTACCAATAATTCTAAAACAATCATCCTCCCTGATAAAAACTGGTATACAAGCTGGGCCAACAACCCACTCTATAGATGTTCTACAAAAATCAACTCCAGCAGCCCCTTTCCAAATCAGGGGAAGTTCTCTGAGTCTCTGTCCTGATCTCAGCAGAATAAGAATGTAGAGGGCTCTGGAGCCAGAGAGGGAACGTGTCAAGTCTGGATTCCCAGGCATCGGTGGATGACCTAGGGCAGGTAATGATCGCAAGACTGTAAACCGGAAGTCAGCGAGCATAGTTTTGATGTGCACAGGCTCTCTGGTCACGTTCCATGGGTCACATTCCAGCTCTGCCCTTCCCATAGATGGTATCACAAGAGTCAAATGAGAAATGCATATACACGGTAGTTGTTAATATTTTCTGGTTTCTACTCCATCTCCTACAGCATTGCTTCTTCCCCTGTCTGGCCCCTTTGGATGATGAACTTTGTTGGACGAGGTGGATGACTTTTATTTTGCTTTCCTTTGCAGGATGCTGCCTCTTATTTCCCTCATCTTCTTCCATAGAGTGCTCCTTCTATCCTCTGCTCAAGTTCTGGGTCTCTAGATTCCAGCCAAGGCTCAGCAATGCTGCTAATGCTGCTTATTTTGGAAGTTCCTATGTACCTCAAACCACAATGCCAATATAGCTTCGCTATACCTGCAGGTTTAGGATGGTGACTATTACAAACTTGATGGAAAAAATAACATTCTCTTTGTAGCAGCAATGTGGAGTTTAAATCAAAATGAAAACGGAACAACTTTTATTTAAACAGAAAGAGGCTCTAAGTGGTTATTGATAGGTAATTACTAGGGGGTCCCATAGATAATGCATATTGAACAAGCTCCAGAATGTAAGAAATATGGGGAGAAAAGTATGATTTCTTGGCTTTTGGCTCCAGTGCCATACAGCTAGCTGGGTGGCAGGCGGTACGGACAATTTTGTATTTGCTTTTCACAGCCAGTGACTGGGCAGAATTTTATGGTCAATAGCAAAAATTTGGCAACTGTACATTTGAAACCCAGAGACTAAGTTACTAAAACAATCCAGGGTAAAAACAGAGAGAGAAAAATGGTTGAAATAAAACTCACCCCATAACTGGAAGATTTAAAAAAAATATAGAGGTTTAAGAGAAGGGCAAACTTTTGGTCAAAAACAGAAAGGAAATTTAAAAATGACTAAAGGCTTGTGGAGAAGGGCATTGTGCAGAAATTGAATTTCCAAGGCTTCAGGGAATGAATGGGACGTATTTCAGAAGACCCAGAAATTGCACAATCATTTTTTTGGAATTAGTACAAGATTAAATTGGAGATGTAAATTAAGGGGACATCTATGACAGAGTGACTAATTTCTCTATATTTAAAATAAGCATTCACTTTGTTAAGGAAAGAATGGGAAAAAAAGAAAAGAAAAAACCACAAGTGTTCAAGAAGACTTTTTATTTTTAAAAAATATGCTTAAAGCACTAAAAAGAATTTAATATTTACTGGCATCCCATTAATCAAATTCATAAGAGGAGAAGATACCAGAGATCAGCATACCTAATTCTGAAGAAATCACATTTACTTATTAAACTGTCATATTACTGAGGTTTATAAGCAGAAAGTCAATAAAGTTATAATTTAATTATCAGTAATAATGATAGTCGCTGCTTTTTAATAAAGAGCTATGTTAGCAAAGAGCTGACCTAGATTCTCCAAAATGTTGAGTGTCACAGTATCTGTTCATATTAAAATTTTTAACATCTAAATAATCTATGTAGAAGAGCAAGTTCTTATTTAATAATCCCATTTTATCAGCCTAATCCCCAAACTTCTCCCTGCATAGTGGTTCACAGTACAGACCCTGATATCAGGCTGCCTGGACTTAAATCCTGGCTCTGTCCCTCATTTGCTGGGTGATCTTTGGCTAATTACTTATTCTCCACTCTGAGTTTTCATCCATAACCCTGGGGTAGTAATAATACCTACACTAAAAGGTTATTGTGAAGATTAAAAGAGTTAAAATAGGTAAATCCCTTAAAACAGTGAACCAGATAACTGATAAGTGGTGTATCATGTATTTAACAACTTAAGAAGCAATTCTGCCTGTACCCACTCCTTCCACCCAGAGTCTGTGGGTGCCATCTCATGATCCAGACATTCTCGTATGCTCTGGCAATGTATGCGCATTTTAACTGGGTAGTAGATCTGCCCACAAGTGCTCCAGGAGACGTCAAGAGGACCTCAAAGCAAGACTAAGAGGCAAATCCTCTCAAGCTGTCCTGATTCTAAATACAGGTGAACCTCAGAGGAACTGCAGCACTGAGGACCAGGATGGAGCTGAGATAGCAGGGCAGGTGACCACTGGGCCTTGAGAATGCTGAAAGTGAACTGGGGGGCCCTCCACTACAGCCATTTGGGTAGCAGATGCAGCCAGAACAGAGTTCCATGCCTAATGTCCTACAGGACTGAGCTGCCCATCAACCAAAGGTCACCAGGGACAGCAGGGACTGCCACATAGCCCTTGGGCCAGAAGATCCTCTCTAAATGCACAAGCTTCAGGAAAGTTTCCCACCAACCAGATGTAACAAGGAGAAGGGAAGGAGAGTCTCTGAGAGCTTGAGCGTTTGCCCCTGGAGAGACTGGGCTAAGTTTTAAATCTGAATCAAGTCCTTCTTAAATGGCAAAATTAAATTTTTTCAACTGTCAGCAGAAATAAGGGCTTAGGAGAAAATTGAGATCAGTGATAAAAAAAAAAAAAAGTCAAGAAAAACTGGCCATTGTAGCACTTCTTAGAGTGGCCATTGTCACTAATGTAGTCATCGGTTCCCTCTCAACAGGGTTCGAAATGGGAGGATTTGCAAGGGCACCCTGATCATAACCCACCCAATTTTAAATGCTTTGTCCAGAATTTCCAAAAGTTGTCATACAGATTTATATCACTAACTAGCAAATAACCCTAAGTATCAAAATGGAGCTGAGCCACTGAGCAGTGGGGCACTGAGCAGAGGTAAGCTCTCCGAAGCAAGAAGAATGTTGAAAGCAAAGGGCTTGGTGTCTCCTGGTAAAGTGCTGGAGAAGAGCTTCACGGTCGTGTGGCCCTGGGTGAGTCAGACAGACTGGACTAAATGTTTAAAGTTGAGAATCCTATGGGTAATTTGTTTTTTATTTTGATTTTTTTCCAGGATGCAAACACTTACCCGTGAGATGAACGTGACAGTGATGTTTGTGACAATAACCAGAGCTGCTGAAAGACAACCTGGGGCCAGTCAGGGGCCAATCAAGTAGGCAACTCACTTGTCCCTCCCTGCTCTGACCAGGAATGGACACAGGCAAGGAAAGAGCCTGTGAAACCAGGGAGAGGGGGTTGTGATAAGCTTGAGAAGAGAGGGGATGTCCTGCGATGAAGATTTTTACTTGCCAGTGACTGAAATAACTGAAAAATATTTGTCTTTGACTAGGTCATGTATTGCTCCAGAGTGTGAGAACCGCTGTAACCATGAAAAGTCACCAATATTACAGGAAGCAGTAGTCTTAGAGAGGGCCCAGGAGTCTGAACTTGGGGATTCTGACAAGACGTTTGGACTACATGCCCACCCTTGGAGGAACAATTAATGTTGTTGGAATTGAGTTTTGAGGCTGAAAATTAAATATCAATGCTGGAGAGTCTCCTTTGAATGGGGGTGTGTGTAGTGGGGTGGGGTGTTCAGCAATCGTTACACAAGCAATCTTTGTCAGCAATCTGAAGTCAGGTTAAATTAAAATGACTTAGTTTTTAATAAATACCAACAACTTTTTCCATCTCCATTTTATATCTTTCATTCACCATCTTACTCATTGCATTTATTTTGCATTTTTATGTTTCTTATTTTTTATCTCACTATAAACCACATCATAAATGATCATAATTGAGATATATTTGGCTTTTCCTGTTTATTTTTTAATCCTTTTCCAAGAAGAGACATAGACTTTGAGATTTTCCTTCAAAGAGGAGTTTATGTTTCAAAATCAAGAGATAGTTAATTGTCTGAAGACAACCTTTCTGACTTTTGCTTTTGAAAAAAAAAATTGAGAGATTTCGGCAGTAGAAGGAGAGACAGGTGTCTAGTTTGAGAGTGAGGGAGAAGATAAGGGACAAGAGAGAATGATTAATTCCAGAAGAGAAGTAAGATTTTAACTTTGTGACTGAGGGAGGGTACAGAACCTCAGAAGAGCATGAGTGAGGGACCACCTCCAGCAGCTGGTTCCTGGGCACTGAGCCCCTTGCCTTCGGGTGGCACTGAAATTGTGGAGCAATTTTCAAGGCCTGTGAAGCCCTAGACAACTGTAATAACAAGAATGACTAGGATGGGCCATGGAGCAGTGGAGTGTCCCAAATTTCCTTCTTTGTCGTAAGACCTCAGAAGCCCTCAGAAGATCCTGGCTGGCAATGCGGGAAACAGAATCGAGTCCCAGTAATGACTGCTATTAACTTTCCTCTTAGTTAGATTGAATCTGACTTTTGGAAAAATAAAGTTAATGATATATTTCATTTCATAACACATGGTACAGGAGGGTAGACATCGATCATACAAAGGGGAAATTCATCAGAAATGGTACAAATAATTGACGTGCATAAAAACAGTCCAAAACCTATCAACATTTTAAATTCAGCTCGTTGAAACAGAGTTGGAAACAAAGATTGAAATGATGAATTCAAGTTTTAGTTCTTTTTTATTCTATCCTCCGCCTAATGGGTGTTCTAATAAGCCACATGTTTAGGAAGGAAGGAAACCAATGGCAACAGAACTGGCAACAGAACAAGACAATTGGCCGATTGGCAAATCAACATCTAAATTATTGAGAGGAAGCTAATATTAAGATGTTTTAGTGCCAGCATTGTATACTGATAGGGATTAGTGCCAATTTAGCCATAGCTCTACCTCTAAATGGGCTTTTATTTTTTAATCTTTGTTTTCTGAATTAAGGATACTCTGTACCTGCTGTTATTTTAAGTATTCCTGATGCAAAGCCATCTAATATAACTTTTCTTTAACATGGAATGCAGAATTTTCTTTACTGTGAAGAATGGGACTTCGGCTCTTTCGAATAGATGTAAAGGTAGCATGGGTTATCATCAAGAAACTCAAACTGCTCATGTTCAGCAGAAAAAAAGATTTTTTTTTTTTTTGGGAATAACCTTTTAGGAAAGTTGCTATGGACATCTTAGTCACATTTCACTTTAGCAGCCAAAAAGGAAAAAATAAAATAAAATTGACTAAGAAACAGGCTGCCCATGCCCATATGAAATACCTCACTTTCCTGCTAGTGTGTTAAACATCCAAATATAATTTTCCCCTTTTTAAGAGATATTTGCTTAGTTTCAATAAGATTTCCCACAAGTAAGAAATTATCCAAATTGAGGCTTAATCTTTAGCTTTGGTCACTTCCTTTATACTTCCTCATCAGCTGAGATTATTATACAGAAAATGGTAGTTATAGAATCTAGTGAAAGGTTTAGTTCTTGAGAAATAGGCAGAATTCTTGGTAGCTAGGTGTGTTTGTAATAAATCATTTTTGAGAGATATATTTAAAAAATAGTTTTGTGTTATTAAATTACTTGCAAGAAAATAACACTGTAATGCAGCCCTAAGTAAATTAAATATCCGATTTATGCCAGAGGACCACTTTGGCCACATTTTCAGTAACACCAATAGTATGTAAGAATTTAATAGAAGTATTGCTGGGGTAAAGAAAGAGAGGCTTTTCTAAGCGGTAGCTTATTTAATACTTCTCTGTGTGGAGAAATGCAAACTGCTTATAGAAGAGATTTCTGAGGAAAATGACTTTCTACCTGAGGACGCTTGACCTCAACCAGGGTTACTCTGGAGAGCTGGGTCTTTACTGAGTCTCTCTTAAATTTAAGACCATTGGCATGAATCTGTTTCTGCAGGGTTGAAAGGCCATCATCAATGTTGATCATGAGGAGATAAACCTTGGATGTGAAGCAAGGTGAAAAGCGATTCAACTCGTTGCATTCCAGACTCTGTGGATCCTCAGTAGAGTTTTTTGTTTTTTTTTTTTTAATTTTTGTTTTTGTTTTTTTGAAGTTGAAGATGAGCAAGCAATCTAGTCTTGCTAACCTCATTTAGCCTCTGCCTGGTCAGCACAAAATACAGAAAGTCTTCATCATCCAAAAATAATTGGTACCAGAAAAGAGGCACTTAAAAGTGGAACTGCACGAAATGAGAACCAACATTTAATAGTAAATAGAAAATAAAAAAGAAAGTTGGCTTAGGATCTTATCTTGAAAAATAAAGCTAAAATTATTAAAATTTGTTTTATATTACATTAAAAATTTTGGCTATAATTACTTCTATGTGATAATTCTTGGATGAAGAAGGAATTGATTATTGCTTGCTTTGGTGGGGGAATGTAATTTTTCCAACAAAATTATCCAATAGCACAGTTTGACATTCTTCACATTGACTTTCACTGCAAACTAGAAAGACGATCATTTTCTCTGCAAATATATTCAAGGCTTTCCTCATATTTTACAAAAGTCTTTCTTAATCCTTACATATTCAAGTTATTCTTTTTCAAAGTATTATCATCCTTGTCAAATTTCTCTTCTTCAGTTGTCAAGTCTTCTAACTCTGCCAGATCTTTATTTGCCAGTGGCTTTGTGAGTGAGTGGAGTGGTTCTTTAGCATTTTTTTTCAATGACCTTATGAAATTCTATATAGATGGTAAGATTTGCCATTTTTCTTTTGAATTAATTTGCCTTGTATAGAATGTTAAAATCAAACCATCATCAATATTGAGATAACCAAAGATACTGAAACATGCTTAAAACTGTTCAAGTAGGAATTCTTTTATAAATGTGGTCAGTTTATTGTTAAAATTTTTCAGGTTGTGACATTTTTTTCAATCTCATAACATTAGGGATTCAATAACAAATGTTTAGATAATGAGAATACCTCTGCGAAACATAGAAGTCGAGAGCAGTGGGAGTGGATGAAAAAGGGCCCAGGGCTGCTGTTAACAGTTTCAAGAAACCAAACGCCTTGACCCTCCTTATTAAAAAGTCATCGAAAAATCATTTTTTTTCTTTCTACTTTTCACATTCGAATCAAAGAAGTCAATCAACATGATGGAAAGGACACTTTTCTATATTATCATAGAAAGAGACAGTCTGTGCAATGACAAAACACATTTGAATGTTCTTTGAAAGATACTGCCAGTTTTATTTTGTCTGAGCATACTCTGCTGACATTCTCAGTGTGACTATTTTATTCCAAGTAGCATTGCCCCATAAATTTTAAGAGTACTGAAAGACATTGCCCCTAATTTAAAATGTATGAATGTGAAATTGTTTAAAGATGGCTAGATGTCAACATTTCTCTTCAACATGTATCTATAAAGGGAAAAGATAACCTCTGGTTTGGCAATGATGCTGTTTATATCCTACAGACAACTTAGTGCAGTGGTTAAGTTCATGGATGTTACAGCCGCTGTCTGGGTCTGGGTTCCAAATATGCCTTTACTAGCTGTGCGATCTCCAGCAAGTTCTCGACTTCACTGTGACTCACTCTCCTTTTCTTTCTTTTTTTCTTTTTGGCTTAAAAAAACAAACAAACAAACAAAAAACCAGAAATATTTTCTCACAGTTCTAGAGGCTGGAAGTCCAAGATCAAGGTGTCAGTAGGGTTGTTTTATCCGAGGCCTCTCTCCTCTTGTATATGGCCTTCTCCTCCCTCCGTCTTCATGTCTCTTCCCTCTGTGAATGTCTATGACCTGATCTCCTCATAAAGCCAAAAGTCATATTGGATTCAGGTCCACTGTAATGACCTCCTTTTAACTTAATTACCTCTGTAAAGAACTTATTTCCATATGTGGTCACAATCTGAGATACAGGGGTTAGAGTTTTAACATATGAATTTTAAGGGGGCCCAATTTATTTCATAATAACCAGGTTTTTCTTCAGAATATTGAAGGCATCGATCTTCTAGTTTTCAGTGTTGCTATTTTAAAGGTTACAAAGCCATTCTGATTTCAGATAACTTATGTGTGTGACATGATCTATCTGAAAGCTTTAAGATCTTCTCTTTGTCCCCCCAAATTTGCAGTTTTCGCGGTGAGTTAAATCCATTTTCAACCATTTGGCTAGGTCCTTGATGAGTCTTTTCAACTTGAAAAAAAAAGTTTTTTTTCTAGCTTTATTGAGATGTAATTGACTTATACATTGTGTAAGATTAACATGTACAATGTGATGGTTCGATGCAAGTATGTATTGTGAAATGATTACTGCAATACAGATACTTAACACATTCATCACCTCACATAATTACCTTTTGTGTGTGATGTGAATATTTAAGATCTGCTTTCTTAGCAACTCTCAAGTATATAACATGGTATTGTTAACTATAGGCATCATGCTATACATTAGATCTCCAGAACTTATTCATATTACACCTAAAAGTTTGTACCCTTTGACCAAATTTCCCCATTTTCCCCTACTCCTCAGCGCCTGGCAACTACCATGCTACTCTCTGTTACTATGAGTTTGGCTTTTTTAGGTCCTGCATAAGTAAGAGCATACAACATTTATCTTTCTCTGACTTATCTCACTTAGCATACTGCCCTCAAGTTTCATCCAGTTTGTCACAAATTGAGCCTCGTTTTTTTCCTCAACAAACAGGATTACTATTAATTACAGTTATTATGAAGGTTAAATGAATTACTATTTGTAAAGCAACTAAAATAGTGATGACACATAGTAACTGCACAAATAATTATTTTTAAAAATAAATACACAAATATACAGAAAAGACAATCTATTAACTGCTAAAGAAACCGTAGAATCAAGGACAACACAATGGAAGGGATTTCTCAGAAGGAATTCTGGAAGCTTCCTATTAACCTACACAAAATCCCTGGCAATTTTACCAAATAAAACAAAGTATACAAAGATGGCGGAGTAGGTAAACACTGTGCTCGCCTCCTCTCACAGCCACATCAAAATTACAACTAAACTACAGAACAGCCATCATTGGGAGTTACCTGAAGTCTAGCTGAACAGATGTCGTACAACTGGGAACACACAGAAGAGCCCACCTTGAAATAGGAGGGGTGAAGACGTGGAATGGGCTGGTCCCACACCCACGGGTGGCGGTTGAGAATCAAGAGGGATATCGCGGCTGTGGAGGTTCCTCCAAGGGAGTATGGGGTCCTGGCCCCACACCAGGCTCCCAAATACAGGGTTCCAGTGCCTGAAAAGGGAAGTCCCCATAATTTCTGGCTGTGAACACCAGATGAAGGACTGCTGGAGTTGCAGACATTCTTCTTAAGGGGCCTGGGCACAAACTTACTCACTGATGGACTCACTCACTTTGAGCTTCAGCACTGGGGCAGCAGCTTGAAAGACTCCAGGGACATATGAGGAGTGACTGAGTTGTCTGGCTTCGGGGCAAGGGCTGGAGGGGCGGCTTTCTCCGAGATAAAGTGCTGGTGGAGGCCTCTGTTCCTTTGTTGAGTTCTTCCCCCTCCTGGCAAGCAGACACAGGTGGCCACCATATTGAGTCTCCATCAGCCTGGCTAACCCTGGTCATGCTGCCCAGGTGATTCCCTGAGACCCCCACTCCATCCAAGTTGCGGGCCCACCCTAGCCACTTCCAGTAGATTTTTCATACAAATGGCCTGTCTTGGCTCACGCTTTGGACTTTCCTAAAATCCCTCAAAAATTGGCAAAACCTAAACAAGCAGCATCTGGCCTCAGCATGCCCAGTACCACTTGCT
This sequence comes from Pteropus medius, assembly GCF_902729225.1. Lineage (NCBI taxonomy): Eukaryota > Metazoa > Chordata > Mammalia > Chiroptera > Pteropodidae > Pteropus > Pteropus medius. The sequence goes on from NW_024352149.1 coordinate 881,931, forward strand.
GAGCAGCCCTAAGCCCAGCACTAGTGACAGCTGGCCTCAGTTTGTGGCTTGGCTTTTCGAGGCACATCCAAGCCCAACATGGGTGGCGGCCATCTGCAGATTTCTTGGTGGCTCATGTCAGGTGGCCCCAGGCAGTGCACAGGCTGCAACTGAATTTGGCCTGTGGTGGGGCCCTCTTAGGAGGCCCTGGGGCCAGCATGCCCAATCACCAGCTTCTGTCTGAGCCAGAGCAAAACCTGGGGGCACATTGAAGGACAACACACCTAAAGAAAAAACTAGGCAGGCTCCACAGAGTTGGTCTTTATACAACAGCTCCTCCACTGTAGTCACCACCCAGTCCTCACAACCAATCAATCTGAGGGTCAATGTCTCCCATCGATGTCTTAACAGCAATGAAGGCTCAACTACAATAAGAGGGCACACACAACCCATACAAGGGACACCCCTGGAACGCTCAGTTCAGATAACAAAGGGAAACTATGCCACTGGGCCCCACAAAACACCTACTAATAAATCTGTTCTACTAAGATTGGGAGACTTAAGAGCCCCACCCTAAGTAACAAACATAGCGAGGCAGCCAAAATGGGAAGACCAAGAAACATGTCCCAAATGAAAGAACAGAACAAAGCTCCAGAAAAAGAACTAAACAAAATGGAGAAAAACAGTCTACCAGATGCAGAGTTCAAAACACTAGTTATAACGATCCTCAATGAACTTATGGGAAGAGTAGATGAACTCAGTGAGAACTTTAACAAAGAAATAGAAAACATAAAAATGGAGATAGAAAACATAAAAAAAAACCAGTCAGAATTGACGATACAATAATTGAAATGAAGAATACCTTAGGAAGATTCGACAGTAGATAGAAGAAGCAGAGGGTCAAATCGGCAATTTGGAAGACAAGGCAGCAGAAAACATGCAATCAGAACAGCAACAGGAAAAAAGAATCCAAAAACATGAGGATAGTTTAAGGGGCCTCTGGGACAACATCAAGCGTACCATCATACGGGTACCAAAAGGAGAAGGGAGGGAGCAAGAAACTGAAAACCTATTTGAAGAAATAATGACAGAAAACTTCCCTAACCTGGTGAAGGAAATAGACATACAAATCCAGGAAGCTCACAGAGTCCCAAACGAGATGAACCCAAAAAGACCTATTCCAAGATACATCATAATTATAATGCCGAAGTTTAAAGACAAAGAGAGAATCTTAAAAGCAGCAAGAGAAAAGCAATTAGTTACCAACAAGGTAGCTCCCATAAGACTGTCAGCTGATTTCTCAACAGAAACTTTGCAGGCCAGAAGAAATTGGCAGGAAATATTCAAAATAATGAAAAGCAAGGACCTACAAACAAAATTACTCTACCTAGCAAAGCTATCATTTAGAATGAAGGACAAATAAAGAGCTTTCTAGACAAGAAAAATCTAAAGGAATTCATCACCACCAAGCCAGTATTACAGGAAGTATTGAAAGGACTTCTTCAAGGGGAAAAAAAGTCAAAAATATGTATAATAAATTGTCAATAACTATATATCTAGCAACAATTACTTTAAATGTAAATGGAATAAATGCTCCAATCAAAAGATAGGGTGGCTGAATGGATAAGAAAATAAGACCCTTACATGTGCTGCCTACAAGAGACTCACTTTAGACAGAAAGACACACAGACTAAAAGTAAAAAAATGGAAAAAGGTGTTTCATCAAAATGAAAAAAAACAAACAAAAAAATCTAAGGTACAATACTTGCACCAGACAATATAGAGTTTAAAACAAAGGCTATAACGTGAAACAAAGCACCCAGTTATCTCACTTCTGGGTATTTATCCAAAGAAACACAAAACACTGCTTTGAAGGGACAGGAGAATCTATATGTTCATTACAGCATTATGTACAGCAGTCAAGATATCGAGGCTACCTGGGTGTCCACCAGTGGATGAATAAATAAAGAAGAGGTTGTACATATACACAATGGAATATTACTCAGCCATAAAAAGAATGAAATCTCCTCATCTGCAACAACATGGATGTACCTAGAGAGTATTGTGCTCAGTGGAGTAAGTCAGACAGAGATAGACAAATGCCATATTATTTCACTGACATGTGGAATCGAAAGAAGCAAATAAACAAACAAAACAGAAACAAACTCATAGATACAGAGAACATTTTGATTGTTTCCAGATGGGAGAGGGTTTTGGGGGTGGGTAAAAAAGAGAAGGGATTAAGAAGTACAAATTAGTAATTACGAAATAGTTATATAAAGTAAATGTAAAGGAATATAAAGTATAAGATAAGGAGTATAGCCAATAATATGTAGTAAGTATGTATGGTGTCAGGGTGATTTATTTGGGTGATCATTTTACTAGTTATATAAATGTCTAATCACTATGTTGTACAGCTGAAACTAATATAATATCATATGCCAAATGTAATTTAAAAATTAAAACATTATTTAAAAAAACAAAATATACAAGAAGTATTCAAATTTTATTTTAAAAATTCATAGAGCATTGTATGTTTTTATAGCTGAACCAATAAGCTGCTTTATAATCTATTTCGAAAGTGGGCTGTCTTACTCATTGAGGACATAAGACAAGTTCAGGGCACTAGGCTTCCCGTGATCACCATAGATTCACTGTCTGCCCTTTGAATCCCAAGTGTGTGTGTGTATGGTGGAGGAGGGTAGGCACCTGCATCATTTCTTCACCTGTATGTTTCGACCAGAGAGCCACCCACCCAAGGGCAGTGGGTGGTGGTGGCTGGACTCCTTTGCCCTGTGTATCCCCAGCTGCTGACGCTCAACCCAGTCATCCCACAAAGTCCAGGAACAATCACTGAGATCATCATTAGAAGCCAGTTTTCCTAGGCCATGGACAGACAATGATGCAGCACTGTGATGTTAATGATGTAATTAACATTAAATTAATGGTACTAGTGACCTGTAGAGCCCAGAAAACCTATGTTGTTTCCATCAGAAGAGCCATTATGTTGTGAGTAATACCAGTCTTGCTCTTCTCTTCTCATGGTGGGAGATAAAAAACTGTCCAGAAAGGAAAATTTGACAAGAAACTATGGAAAGACTGTTTCTAGATCTGCTCAGGAAGAGATGATGCCTGGACACTATAAAGAATCTTTTTCTTCTGATTGAACAATAAATATATAAGTAAGTACCTCTTCTTTACCCATTATTCTAAATCTTTATTGATGTCTATATAAACAAAATATTTGCCCCGGACCAGCCCATCTTGGGAACTTCCCTGACAGAGAGTACTGGCTTTGGAGTTGGACTTCCATTGTTCAAATCCCAGCTCTGTCCCTCACTGGCTGTGTGCTCTTAAGCAAGTTACTTACTGTCTCTGTTCTTCAATTTCTCCATGTGCGAAATCAAAAATGAAATAATTTAATCTGTATAAAACCAGTGCCTGGCCCATGATAAGAACTCAATAAATACTATTATTTTTTTTTAATCATTCTCTGATTATTTCCTTAAGATAGATTTCTAGAAGTAGAACTGCTAGTTCAAAGGCTGAGTGTTCATGGGGTTTTTGATGGTATTGTGAAACAACTTTCCTGGATGTTTGGTCATAATCTTTTTAAAGCCTGTGATTTCATCACATTTTAAAGTGGCCTATTTAGATCAGCCAAAATAAGAATAAAAAAGGAAAAAAAAAAAGAAACAAAAGAACAGAGAAGTTAAGAGTCAAAGTTGAAAGAGAAAAGAGAGAATAGAGAAAGAAGCCCTCTATTAAGTATTTCATTAAAATACCGATGAAAAGAGAAATCATCCTTAGCATTTTAAATAGTTGTGACTATTTTTAAATAGTTGTGAATAGTTGTAATCAACAGGGGCCAGACATACTATTTTGTATGTCTGGCCCCTGTTGATTACAATCTGATATTTAAAGAGGAGTTGACTGTGTTGCCCTTCCATCTCCCCATGCCCTCCAGGAATGACTCTCTGAGAGTCAGAGAAATCTCAACCAGATTCCACAATATCTACCTGGGATCTAGCACTGTGTCTGTAATAATTAATAATTTACTTAAAGTAACACCAAGATAAAAACATTCGCCTGATAATGTTAAATTCTGCATCCTCAAACTCTAAGTAAAATTTCGGGAAAAAAATGATTAAGATTTATTTTTCATAATGTATGCTAGCTATAGAATTTTGAACTCAATGAATTTACTCTTTTGATTTCCAAAAGATCTCCAGGTTCTCCTATAATGCAAGAGCTAAGTTTTGGGGGGAGGGAGGTGGTCTTAAGCAAGAATCATAGATTAATATGGCTATATTTATAGGGCCTTAAATCACTTTTTATAAAGATAATGTGACTTCTTTATATATCATTGGATAATATTTAAACTTAACACAATTAGTGCTAAGGGGCAGCTAAGGGCAGAATGAAGATTATCATTTTATATGTTATTTTTTATTTCTGGAAGAAGAACAAAACCAGAGCAAACAATTCTTTTTAATGCCATGGTCCCATTCTCAGTACATTCCAAGCACATATTCCTCGGTCCCCACTAGGATTCACTACTGGGGTGAATTTAGAGTACCCTAGGAAAACAAGGTATCTTCAGAGAAGATAAACAGAAATTAATTTCTGCCATTTCAAAAGATCCTGTGCAACAATAAATAACAATTGCCTTCAATCCCCTACCCTACCTCTGCCCAATCTGAAAAATCAGGGTTGAACAAAACACTCTAAATTACATAAATGGGCAAATATATCCTGCCAGGCTCTGCAATAGAATGTGCTTTGAGGTTGCAAATATAACTTAATCTTTGACAATGGCTCTTCCTCTCACCCTTACATCTACTTTTTCTAAGTAGTTCAGATGTTCCTGTTTTCAAGTTGTATAGCTTCCGGTATAACTCTCGTTTTAGTGAAACAAGTGACCACCTGCTAATGTGGGTGCCCAGCCACCCCAAAGCCTCACTGTGCAGATTCCCCACATGCATTTCACACGTGCTTAGAATCGTACTTGTTCAGCTTTCAGATCGCCTCCTGTCTATCCACGCCGAGGTTTGGGTCAGGGAAGAGAAGGTCTAATGACACCCCTATTGTGTCTCTTTAATTCTGAGTATTTCTTGTTTCTCTTCTTAGCCCTCTTTTCCTGTCTGGACTTCTGGCAAATGGGCCACAGCTCTGTCTCAGATGAGACCCCTCTTTCTTTGAAAAGAACAGACTCCATTTGAGACTTAAAATGTGTATTAGTCAGGACTCCAAAGAAACAGAACCAACAGATTATATATATATATATATATATAATATTTATATATCATATATATAAATAAATTTATTATAAGGAATTGTCTCATGAAATTATGGAGGCAGAAAAATCCCATGATCTGCTATCTGCAGGCTGGAGACCCAAGAAAGCCAGTGGTGTAATTCAATCTGAATCCAAAGGCCCAAAAAGCAGGGAGCCAATGGTGTAGATTCCAGTCTGGGTCTGAAGGCCTGAGAACCTGGACTATCAAGGGCAATGTCCCAGCCGAAGTGATCAGGCAGAAAGGGCCGGATTCTTCCTTCTTCCACCTTTTTGTTCTGTGCAGGCCCTCAGTGGATTGCGGGATGCCCACGCTCATTGGAGAGGGCAGACTGCCTTACTGAGTCCACCGACATAAATGCTCATCCCATTCGAAGCATCCTCACAGCCACACTCAGAAATAATGTTTAGACAAGCATCTGGGCACTCCATCATCCAGTCAAGTCAACACAAAATTACCATCATAGAATGGGATGCTATATTCCCAGACAATTCCGTACAGGGAACACCTCATGGCATTTAGAGACACTGAGGTATGAAGAAGGCTGAGAGAAGAAAGGAGTCTTAGCCCCTCGACTCAAAAGCAGCTAACTCTAAGTAAATTAAATTTGCTCTGTCGCTCTCCTCTAAGTGAGCGTGGGTTGTTGTTTCACAGTATTTCTGAATGTCTCTTTACTCAACTTATATTTTGCTAAATTTTATACTAAAGTTATAAGTTAGCTTTGACATAATTGCCAATTTGTTTTCTGAGCTATTCTAGGAAACTTAATTATGGAGCCCTAAAGGAAATTGAAACATCTCTCTGCAACTTACAAAAATCTACTTGTAATTCAAATTCTGAGAAATAACGTATACTTATACTACACACACACACACACACACACACGCACGTGCGCACACACACACACACACACACATAGTTGTGCATTATAAAATATTGACCGTATTCTATGGAGACCATTAATGGGATTTGGGATGCTGACTAATCCTACTCCTTCTCTCCTCTGGGTTCTGACCATGTTAATATACACACAGGTGACAGATGGGAGGACCCAGAGCGCTGCAGAGGTGGGAGAGAGAGTGTGGCTTCCTTTCCCTCCCCAGCTGAATCTGGCTTGCCCTTGCAGTCATTGGCAGTGCAGCTGGAGAACCTCAGACAAAAGGTGCCCTTCCTGCAGCCTTCACCACAAGGGAAGATGGAGTGGGGAGGAGATGGAGCCGATGGCCTGTTTTCCAATGATGGTTCCACTTCAGCATTAGTCTGCTTCACAGCCTGCGAGGCTCTCCCATCTCTCTAGTCGAGAAAGTCATTCCTTCTTCCAAAGTGAGGAGATGAAGCTTCTTCCTCCAGTAAGTCCTAGAGATGGTGGACATATCAGTAGAGGGGGAGGAAGCTCTGGTTTTACGTGTTAAGGTGAGTTCAAGGGAAAAGAAACACCTTCCTTCAGGACACATAATTGAAGTGAAGAGGCAAATTTAGTTTCTCATATTTTATGTAAACTCTTGGAGGGTAGGCATAAGCTGTAGAGAACTGTCTTTAAAGCAATCATGATACAATAAAACCATATCTTAAGTTTTCATTTTACATCTAGACTGAACCATTCACACACACACACACAGCACACACACACACACACACACACACGCAAATAGGTGAAGTTATGGAAGGAAACACACAAGAGCATCTCTGAGTGATTACATTAAATGTCGCGATTTTTTTTCATTCTTTGATTTACCTATTTTTTGTAAGTTTTCCAAAATATTAATTCTGTAATAAGATTAAACACTCTGGAACTTTTGAGCATAATCTGACCTAATACTTGAAAACAAACAAACAAAAAGAAACATCTTTGTCAACCCATCACTGTCCTGGGAAAACCTTGGAGGCAGATGAAAAACTGGGAAGGACAGGAAGGTTAAAGCCAACAAGATTAAGCAAGAAGAGCTTTCGATACCCAGAAATGAGGGCCGGGCAGGATCACATGTCCTCATAAGACACATGCAAGTACATTCAAAGGCTGTGAGAGAAATGAAATATAAGTGATGACAGCTAAGTTAATTCTGATTGTGACATTTGGGGATACGTACAAGCTGGGCTTTTATAACCAGTGGACTTTCCTCAAATGTTCTTCCATTTCAATGGTTTATTTAATCCTTTATTTTCCCTCGATAGACGTATTTTTAATTAAAAATTAGGAATATATATTTATGATCTTATTTTTAAAGGTATATTTTCGTTATCATATATAGAAATACTGAGAGAAGGAATAAGCTCACGTGAGTTCAAACGCAACCATTGTTCAGGTTTTGGGGTAATTTCTTCAGTCAGGGGCACTGCCTACATCAGCACAAGGCCACAGCCACATGCCTTATGTGGTGACGGCCAGTTAAAAGGAGAGAGCATAGAAGTTTAGAGGTGAAAGATAGCTCGGGCAAAGCAGATTTTCTTCTGGGTAGAAGCTGTTTATAATTTTTCTGCCTTCAATTTCGTATAATATTTGTGACAAAGAGTTGCTCGGTTGATTTTTCTGCGGCTGTTTCTGTGGACAAAAACATGGTGTAGCGGGAAGACAGTGAGCTTGAGCCGTGGTCTCGGCCTGACATTTAGTGACTCTGTGACCTTGAGGAGGTTACCTATGTGCTCTCAGCCTTGGTTTTCTCCACCGTCAGGTGGACTAGAGGGAGTTAATGTGATAACACACTAATGTACCGGGCACGTAGTACTGCCACGTGTTTTTTAAAAGATTCCAGAAGAAATTTAGTATTGCTGATATAATTTTACTAATTTGTGTTTCTAGTTTTACTTTTGACGCCTAACTATGTCATTTTAAAACAATATATATACACGCGTATTTGGTACCTAAAGGAAGAATTGCTGTTCTTAAGATGACTTAGCTGTCCTTCACGAAATTACTTATTTTTTGGTCATGGAAAAACCCCCTCTATGCAAATACAACTCCAAACATCTGGATTAGTAACTATAGGTGCTGGAAGATAGGGATGATTAAGCCAAGTTTCAGCCGCTCCTTTATTTCAAGAAAAGGAAAAGCATTACTGAATTATAATTTGAGAATGACTCTTTGCTTAGATGTCAACAAAATGAAGCACCTCTTAGTAGCTGCTGATAGAAAAGAATATCGTTTGTCTCTAATTTATATTTATGTCCCCCTTTTAAATATATTCTCAAAATTGAGCGATAAATAAAGGATGTCAATAAAACATTTAGAAAATAAAGTCAGTAAATAAATTTTTTTTTCATCTGACGGAGTTCCCTTTATAAACTCATTCCACAAGAAAAACTTAAGTATGATTAGCTCAGATGTCAACTGTGAAATCAATTATTTAGGTGTGATAAGGCAATAAATGACATATCTGAGCTTTAAGGAGCTGTGATATGTCACTTTCTTCAGATCATCTAGAAACACTAAGAAGACTCACTATTCGTCATCATTTTCTTTATTCTTTAATTTTTTTAATTTCTGAATTGCTTGTCACCAAGCAGAATCCCAGGGGTCCTCAAAACAGAATCAATATAAAACGATATTCTTAAGACCCGAGGGTGAGCAGCTGTTAGTGAACACAAATGTTTAGTGCAGTGAAAGAAGCTATGGCCAAATTAAAATTGTGATGAAAATTTAGAGAGGAGAATTATCATGATGCATAACATACATGCCTAGGTTTAAACGTGAATTTTTCACAAATCTCAATGTTTGTATGTACATTGCTACTATTTATTCAAAAGACAAAATTTTAAAGTTCTTCTTTCCAGGAAACATCATGGCCTCCTGCATGAGTTGATGGGAAAGAATATTCAGAAATCTTACCAAAAGAGGCAGGACCTCTGCAAAGCTGAGTCAGCAGCAATGTAGTAGCCATGCTGAATGCTAGTGCGTGGCAGGTGACATGCATCTCTGGACCCAGCCTTTGTCAGTAACGTCTTCGTACTGCCTGTTAGTAAGAAAAAAGTTTTTTTGATGTCAACGGTTTGCTCATAACTTTGAGGACTTCTTTTTCTTAATTAATAATGACACTTTAATTTCATCAGAGTGGAAAAAAACATTCCAATGTTATATGAAAATTATTCACCTTTAGAAAAATCCTTTCTAGTATAATATATCAAATCAAACTATTTTTACAGCTTTATTGAGATATTTTCAAAATAACATATGTAAGTTTAAGGTGTACAATGTAGTAATTCAATACAGGTACATATTGCAAACTGATTACCATAATAAGCTTAGTTGATCTTTCTATCAACATATAATTACCATTTTTTTGTGTGTATAGTGATAACATTTAAAATCCGCTCTCTTAACAACTTTTAAGTATATACTACAGTATTGTTAATTATAGTCACCATGCTGTACATTAGATCTCTCAATCTTATAGTTGGGAGTTTGTACCCTTTGACCAACATCTCTCCATTTTCCCCAACTCCTACCCACCATCCTACTCTCTGCTTCTATGAGTTTGGCTTTTTTAGGTTCCACATATAAGAATGTACAGTATTTGTCTGACTTATCTCACTTAGAATAATGTCCTCAAGATCCATCCATCTTGTCACGATGGCAGGATTTCCTTCATTTTTCATGGCTGAATAATATTCTGTATGTGTGTGTGTATCACATTGTCTTTATCTATTCATCCATCGACGGACACATAGATCGTTTCTATGTTTTAGCTATTGTGAATAATGCTGCAGTGAACATGAGGTGCAGACCTCGTCAACATAGTATCTGGGCCTCTGGCAGTGTTTGGATCCCTAAGGGATATGAAAAGACTATCTTCCTCCCTCCAGGGTTCTTTGATAGCTGAGATAGTGGATCTGCAAAAGAGGCCACCATGGTGTTATGAATTTTACCTTCAGAGTTTAGAACATTATTGCTCATTGGAGTTGACAAGGGCCTGCGATGTCACCAAGTGTCCCAACTGTCTGTGATACTTGAGGCTTTTTTTCCAGATCTTTATTTGGAATATTTCTCACATAGGGCTATTTCAGGGGGTAGGCTCCAAATCCATTAATCCAATTACCTATGATAAATAGTGCTTCGAGGAATATGATAAAGAACAAAGAAGGAGAGGTCTGGAAAAATCGGGAAAGGTCTGGAATGCAGCCCATTGTGGGAGAAGAAAACCCTGTAACCACTAAAGGAAAGGGTGATCTCTCCAATCAGAAATTCTCTGTTTTTCTTTATCTCCCATATTATCGGTCTCTCTCACAGAATCATTCACTCAGCACAGCCTTTCAGGATTTCTTCTTTTCCGTGCATTAGCTAAATTCCTTTGAGCCAGTGACAGTCTCCTGGTTGGCTGCCTCTTTTCTCATATAATGTAAATCTTTCCTGTGAAGATAAATTTGAGTTGAAATTTTTTAACGCTACCATAATATTTCTCTCTCACTCTCCTACTTCTCACTTGCAGTGACATTTGGGCCTTTCTTGTCTCAGCATAATGCATGCTCCTGTCATCTCTAATGCCAAGGGCAGCTGTGAATGAAATGAGCGTTAAGCACATTAATAAGCGTTGAGCTATTAAGGCCATTTAGCATATTAGCAGGCTCATTACTTCATTTTCCTACAGATGTTTTAGCAATGGTGCCCACCGTGCTCTCCAGTCATGAAGAAAATGGGAAATATTCTCAAGCAGAAACCACTACGTATGTGGACAGGATGTGAAGTTCCCATGCGGCAAATTGGATTGTTGATGGAAAATTATGCAGGCTCCAGCCCGCCTGATGACACGGGTGAGCATGGGATACCACACAACGAAGGAAGACACTAACCTGTGCCCACTTTGCCACCCACCTAGTGGTCTATAGGTCATTAATTTGAAAACCAAAAAGAAAAGGAGAAATTACAAATTTCTGTCTTAATTACAAGTCTTCTGCCCTTCAAATGGCAGCTGTCGAAGCAGGATAGCCTGAAGCTTCAGAAAATTGTAAAAGCTTCTTAATTTCAGTATAAAAAATGGACTAGAAAGGTTTAAGAAAACAAATGTAAAGAAACTCTAATTAAAAGAATCATTTTGGAACAAGTCTTGGAAACGTTTAGCATATTTTTTTAATTAATTTATTCTAAAGATGGTACTGAAAATATGTCTAGCTGCTTCATGGCAGAAGGAAACATCTCCAGCTTAGCCTTCTGTCTAGATTTGTTTTACCGTTATTGAAATGTCTAGTTCACTCATTGTAGGAAAAGCAACAGGCTCAGTATCTTTTCAGAAATAATGTACCCAAATGAGAAAGATCTTCTGTAGTGAAAGTGGTACCAAAGGAGATGAGCAAGAATGTTTTAAAACTGCAAGTTACTGTTGGAAAAAGTTAAACCTAATGTAAAAATTTAAATTATAGCTTCAGACTCGAAAATTCTGGTTTCCTGGTATTTTATTTGTAAACGTTAGAAACACTCTCAGCCATAAGTAATTGAAGATATGTTCTTAACCTGATATTTGTTGTTTACTTAAGAGGTCAATTGTCTTGGTGTTGGTACAACAGTGCAGGGAACCAGACTCTATGTTTTCACTCTACCATTCTCAGTATATTGGCTTTTCGTTATGACTGCTGCCTCGTGATCACAACATGGTTGCTAAAGCACTGGACATCACAGCTATCATCAAAGCTGAGAGAAGAAAGAAAGAGCAGTATAACAGCTGAGGGCCTATTAAAAAAAAAAAAACCTTCTGCCCTAAATTGCAAAGTCCTTAGAATATATACTGTCTATAGTTCATCTTTGTATTTCTACCTTCTCTGGATAAATCCAGTAAGGACAAGTAGTAGTTGCTAAAAAAAAATGATGAATTTAAAAAGAAAACCATGTACTATATCCTAATCATGCTTCTCACCAACTATTAGTAATTTTTTTTTCTTGAGTCACTCTCTTAAATGTTCCATCCAGTGCAACCACATTCTCCTCAACCCAGAGAAAGTAGCCACAGAACATGCCATTAGTAGGACAGATGTCATGTGACCTCGATGAACAGATCTTTCTTCAGCAAATTCTGCCTTGTTTAAAAATAAAAATCAAGAATTAACACAATGTATTGTTGGCTTATTACCACAGTTTAGCACTCAAGGTGATGTTCTTACTGTGAGACATGACAAAGGTACCTTTGTTCTTGACTTCAAAAAATTTTTAGCCTCAAAAAGTTATAAACATGACCAACCCTAAACCGATCTGTGAAGATGCAGAAAAGTTATGCCACCTTTCTCCATTTTTAGGTAGTTCAGTCAAATGTTGTATACTACTAAATGGCTTTTGACATACATTGACCAATTACCTTCCAGAAAGCTCTAAGCACGGATGAGAATGTTCCTAAACAAAAAGGTTGTGCATTGATCTTTATTCTTGTGTTTCATGTCCTCACCTTTCTTCTTCAATATGTTAAATAGGAGTGACCCCAAGGCAGGCCTGACTACAATTGATAAAAATTTACTTCTAGGGCGTGTTGTGGGGAATCGTTACTTTTAGCTTTCTGTACCTCTACTCCCCATGTCTGTCACCAGCCAGCAGTGTGAAGTCCTGCCTTTGAGAAACTCATCCAAAGGCTGTATTTGTACAGACTTACTCAGAAACAGAAATTCTCTCTTGCCAGAATCTTTCTTTTCCCACCCACAGGGGTCAAGTTCGGCCAAGCAGATGCTCTCTCCTGAACTCTGAATCATGTGTGATTCCTGCAAGTGTCTTTCATGTTTTAATTTTAATAAAGTCCAACTTATCAATGTTTTCTCATGCATCATGCTTTTGGTGTTGTACCTAAAAATTCATCACTAAATCCAAGGTCATCTAGATCTTCTATGTTAGCTTCCAGAAGTTTTATAGGTTTTACATTTTAAGTATATATTAGGTTGGATTTGCTAACACAGTGATGAGTATTTTTGCTTATATATTCATGAGAAATATTGGTCTGTTTTCCTTTCTTGTAATGTTTTATCTGATTTTGGCATTAGGGTGATACTAGGCACATTGAATGAGTTGGCATCTCTTTGCTTACGTTACCCATCACTTCTTGCACGTTATCTACTTTTTCCATTAGATCCCTGAACAGACTAGTCATATCTACTTATTTTAAATTACATATCCGACAACACCAACATCTGTGACATAGCCGAGTCTGATTTTAATGCTTGCTTTCTTTTTTCAGACTTTCTTCTTGCCTTTGAGCACATCTTATAATTTTTTTTTTTTTTAATTGAAAACCAGACATGATATATTGAGGACTAAGATCTGAGGCAATTAGGCTTTCAGTGTGAGGTTTTATGTTAATCTGGTTAGGAGCTGGGCTGTGTTTAATGTTTTCTTTAGCTCTCGGTGACAGAGCTTCGATCTCCTCTAGTTCCCTTGTTGGTTTCTCTCTCCTGTTGTCTTTGGGTTTCCCTATGAACTCCTTCTTAAATAGATTCTGTGTCTTACAGCTCCCTTGATTGTAATCCACTGTTATTATACTGAAGCCCTGTTGGTGTTGTGTTAAGATGTTGGAAAGGAAAAGTGTTCTATAATCTTATGATTAAATCTCAGTCTTCTGGTAGGCTAAGTCTCTGGGCTTTGACATTCGGAAGTGTTCTTAGCCATTTTTTTCCCCTCATGTGATACAAGAAGATTGGGAAAGCCTGGAGTCATGGAATTGCCCTTTCTGCAGGTGGGAAAAACCTCTGGTAAAGTAGTCTGCTCTGGAGGATGGGTCTTTGATATGGATAACATGCTGTGTGTGTGTTTCAAAATGATTACTTTGCCTCTGGGTATAATTCTAAATGTTACTTTCTCCCTCCTCCTCCCTGAAACAAGAGGGGATTTTTCCCTGGTCTTCACCAGGAGAATCTGGTGGAATTCCTGGAGATAAAACCCACAAAAGCACACACCCCACTAAGATGGAATCCCCCTAGGAGTTTTTAACTCTCAAGCTAGTACACACTAGCAATTTATCAAAATTATCATTTAAGTGTTCCTACCAGTTACTGACTCCAGCAGCTTCTGCTTCCAGTAATCTGATCTTAGATGTGATTTTATTTGCTTATCTCTCCAGTTTTGTGAAAGCAGTTTGACTTATGACCTCATTTCTTTGATAGATCTAACAAAAGTCATTGATTTTTAGTCTGTTCAGCTTTTTTTCTTGTTGTGAGAATGGGAGTGATGACTTCTAAGCTCTTTACATGTTAGTACCAAAAATGTAAGTTTCTTTCTCTCTCTCTCTCTCTCCTTCCTTCCTTCCTTCCTTCCTTCCCATTCGTACCATTTCGTTCGGCTGCATTCCATTTTCCATTTAATACCGGCTGTAAATAACAACAACAATAACAATTTCATTTCATTTCCATTAAATATTCCTATTTTATTTCATTCTTTTCATTTCCTCCTCCTCCTCCTCTTCTCCTCCTCCTTTCGTCCTCCCGGCCCTATTACTAGCTAATAACAGGCGGGTGTGTGATGGCAAAATGTTAATATCTGTTTAATCTCAGTGCTTTGAATTCCCCTAAATTCAGGTTAGAGGCAAAGGTGGTAGCATTTCTTGAGGAGACCATCCTATTCATTGAGTGCTGAATTTACATTCCAGTCTTACTTTACAGTTATTAAAATAAAATGGGCTTCAGTTTCCATAAAAAGATCCACAGGAGTCAAATCAGCAAGAAAGCACAGAAACCTCCCAAGCTCATTACTAGTCCTTAGGCACGTTGAAAAGGCATTTTAAGGCATTTCAGTAGCTAACACTAAAATATGTTCTGAATGAGAAGATATTGCTTTGAAAGCTATGCCCTGTGCATCCTGTTTACCTGCCTTCCCTCCAAGAATTAGTAACGTTGATGAGAGTTTTCAATCAGACCGGTAAAAAAAGTCCTCAGATCACTACTCATGTCCACGCAGGGTTCAAATTGAAGCACCTTATTAAACCAACACACATGGATTTTGAAGTTATTTAAGACTTCTATTATCACTATTACTCATCATTATAATCATAGCAACAATAACTAAATACTTTAGTCTCTTCAGCATGTAATTCCAATACCGTCTGATTTTATGTATAAATGGTTTAACATGCCCACTATTAAAATCTTTATTTTCTCTTAGTCATAAGGAAAAGTTTATGTTTAATCAGAGATTTGCATCTTGCCTAGGATCTTGTTGACTAATTTCACATTCATAGTATTTGTTTTTCTTTCACATAGTACATATCAAATGTTTTGGCATGAATTTAGGTGTCCCTAGCATACTGTTACCTACCAGCAACAGCAGCTTCTGGATGGTACATTTGTCTCTCCACCATGGCCAGATTTTGCCATATGTCCTTCTGCTGAAGGTGGGTTGGGGTTGGTGCTTGTATTAGTTTGCTAGGGTTACCATAGCAAAACCATAGACCATGTGCCTTAAACAGTAGAAATACATTTTCTCACAATTCTACAGTCTAAAAGTCCAAGATCAAGATGTCAGTAGGGTTGGTATTTTTGCAGAGGCCTCTCTCTTTGGTTTGCAAATAGCTGTCTTCTTCCTGCATCTCCACAGAGTTTTTCCTCTGTGTGGGTCTGTGTCCTAATCTCCTGTTCTTATTAGGACACCAGACACATTGGATCAGGCCCACCTTAATGACATCACTTTAACATAATACCTCCGTAAAGACTCTATCTCCAAATATAGTCACATTCTGAAGTACTAGGGGTTAGGATTTCAACATATGAATTTTGAGGGACACAATAACAGTGTTAGAAGCAGGGAGAGAAACATCATTTTTTTTTAATGCTCACTGTATTTGAGGTACTTTACATATATTATCTCATCCTCACAAAGTCTTATGAGGTAGGGGTTATTATTTCTGATTTACAGATGAGGAGACTGAAACATAAAGTTGGGAAGTGGTAGAGCTGAGATGAACACCTAGCTTTGTCTAGTTCTGAAGTTCATGCTCTGTCCACCGTATCACATGCCCCTTTTGGCTCCTTCTACTGACTAACTTGTCCTCTTGGTTGGTACTATTGCCCACTCCCCAGCCCAAATTATCAATCAACAGATTTGGGGAAATAAAGATGGTTTGTCATTAGAATGGATTATGGGTTGTTATCCTAGAGTAACCCAAAACCTCAGCCCTTCCTTAAACCTCTAAGTCAACACATTCTCAAGAACTAAAGCAAGGCACTTGCTAGGGCGATTTCCTTTAATGTATTGTCCCAGCTTGGGATGCTCCAAACATCATTTAAAGCAAATCAATGCTCAAGGCAGTTGCTATAGAAAATGCCTGTTATCCGTTGGCCTGGAAATACCTCTTCAGAGTTGAGCACATTCCTTGCAACTAGGACTTATGACAAAATAATCCTTGAGTACAGGCCTATCACAAACCAAACACACTGATTTAATCCTTGAGTACAGGCCTGGCACAAACCAAACACACTGATTTAACATTTGCTTTGCTTCTTTTGAAACCGCCAGATAGGACGAGACTTGAGTGTAGGCAGAGGAGACAGCTGCCTCTGGGATGATTTCAGGACATCCAGGAGAATGTCCTTGGTTTGAATACTTTTCCTCCCACTGGATATGGCTTTTTTGTTTTGTTGGGTTGCTTTTCTTCTCGATGCCTAATTTTTTTGCTCTATTATAGTGAGATAAATTATTTTTGTATTATTAAGCAATTAACTCATATTCTATTTACAGTTCTCAGACTAAATGCAAGCAATTGCTTCCTCAGAATGTCCCTATTTGCAAATGAATTAGGTTGATTTGCAAAGGGTTCAGAGCTAATTCAACCTTTTGATTAGTACCGATACTGACACAAAGCAAAC
This sequence comes from Pteropus medius, assembly GCF_902729225.1. NCBI lineage: Eukaryota > Metazoa > Chordata > Mammalia > Chiroptera > Pteropodidae > Pteropus > Pteropus medius. The sequence continues at coordinate 898,961 of NW_024352149.1, forward strand.
AAGAATCATTGGATTTCAGACTTCAGCTCTGCCACACACACAAACACACACATTATTTCACATCTAATTATACAAGCAGTCTTCCCAGGCTGATCTGCTTTAATTTAAGGAGACTTTCTCTGTATTTGCAGTAACGAATAAAAATTAATCTTTAAATATTGGGTATTTGCCTCTGCACAGAAGAAATTATAAACATAGACAAAAATTATTACAACTAAAAAAGGATTTAATGACCATTTATTTCAACCCCTGGGTTTGTGGCTGAGAAAACCCACGCTTAGTAAAATTCATCCAAGCCTTCACGATTAGTTAATGCCAGAACCAAACATTAACTCCAAGTCCTGGCATCTCTTTGCAGCACCCTTTCCTACTATGCCCAGAGTAGATATGTAAGTTCATATGTAGGCTGGTTATAAATTGTCTCCACCCACCTCCAAAACTGGATTTTAAAAAAAAATGTTTTTTAAGACTAAAAATAAGTCAGGAAAAATCTGTGTCTTAGTCTTTAAAGATATTCAAATAACTAAGTTATGACTTCTGCCAGCTTCAAAAAAGGGAAATGCAATATTTAAAATAGTATACTAAAATATCTGTTTCCTAAGTTTTGTTCCAATTTACAGTAAATATTTTTAAACCTCTATGTGTAGTTCCTGTTACTTCCATGATGTAGCTCTGACTCTAAACTGACAGCCAAAAAAGTAAATACTGGGAAGTAAATGCAGTGCCAGAACCAGGGTCATTTACAGAAAATGCCCTGAAATGTTCTAAGGGCACACTGTCAAGTATTACGGACCTAGAGCTAGATCCATTTTGGTTCACGGGCTCATACTGACACGAATTATCTTGCTGCTCTTTTGCCAAGTTGCTCTAACCTTCAGATGGTCAGCATCATTCTTGGGAGCAGGTGCTTATTAGGATGCAAAGGACTTTTCTCAAATTCTGCCATTTGAGGTCTTTCTCATCGTATTTGGAAATGAGTACTCACTCCCATGTACTTTAGAGGAGCTATCAGCTGTGACTCCCCTACCCTATTGATCACGCATACTGATTAGTACCATACTTCCTATGTTCTTGTCCTAGCTCCCTTATTAAGATCTTAAGATGGCCATTTTCAGGTGTTTGTGCCCATTACAGGATCCAGGGCAGTGCTCTCCATGTAATATGTGGCCCAGAAATAGTCGTCGAATAAATAAATGACTAAGTGCATGTTGGCTAAGCTGAAAAAACACATGTGTTACAAACTAGTTGCAAAAGAATTTAAAAGTTTAGTGTGAAAGGACATATTATTTCTCATAAATGTATACAAATAGCCATTATTCTTATTAATCATACTTTTCTGTCTAGTATGTCAGTTTCTCTGCTGCTTTTGGATCTTGGTTTGTATTAATGAATATAATTTACACTGGAACTATCTAGGAGAATGCCTAAAATAGTCATGCTTCTTTTGTAGCAAGAGAAACTTAGAATAGTTCAGGTTTCTTAATTTACAAGTAAGGCAATCTAAGCCTTGAAAATTATATTGGCTCAAGGTCAAAAAGCAAGGTAATGGCAGACACCTGTGTCTGCAATGGATGTCAAATAGGGACTTAAAAAAATACTTATAAGTTGTAAAAATGCATGTACCCACACCTCTGATTTTTTCTGCCTTTATGCTAAATTAACTTTCAGAAAATAATAAAAAATATAACTGGAGCAGTTAAAGAACCTACGTAAATGTACCATTAACCTAACTTCGTGAAGAATGTTCCAGTTCTAAAGGGGGTTGAATATTGACATAGATTATTGATGTCAGGGAAGATGGACAACACAAAGGGACTGGCTTAGTATTCTAACTTTTCATAATGCTATAGACTTTTTTAAAGCAAAAAATAAAAGGGTGGACAGGTTGTAATTACAGGTAATGCCAATATAAAAAAAGCTTGTCACTTGAAAAACAGTGAGTCTTAAAGAATTAAAAAACACAAATTTTGAATGACTGAATAGTGAATAAATGAAAGACTTTCCTACATGTACATATAATAAGCATTAATAATTTTTTGTCAAACTTTTATTGGAAAACAAAAACACTAGTCCTTATTTAGTTAGATGGTGAGACTCAATTAAGGTTTTAGTTTTAAAAACTTCTAACCCAAATTTCTTTATTAGTGGAATGTTCATCACAGTTAACTTGCTTTTCTATCCTCTCTTACCACATTGGGCTGTGGCTCTTTTCATTTCAGTGGAACTTTTCATTTTCAGACTTCTGCTTTTCCCCGGAGTAATGTGCCTCTCTCTCTGAGATGCCTGGTAAAGCCTATTCATCCTTCAAGTCCAACTCAAATGCCCTCTGCCTTGGGGAATCGCCCCTAATCCTCCATGTTAGCATTACATACTTCCTTCATTGCATGCCCACAGATATCTTCCAGTCATGGCTGCCTTTTATTTAGAGCCTGAGTCTCCCAACCTTAGAGGACTCTCATTAGCTCATAGGAATCTACAGCTGGTCATTGTCCCAGATGTAAGTTCCGACTCTGGGCTTCCTCTCTCATGACAGTTGCTCTCAATTACTTCCTACATCCTCTTCTCCACCTTCCCAAATCCTTGCACCGTACACTCTGGATGCAGTAGCTTTGAAGGTATTTTGATCACAGACCAACAAAGAAATCCTTTTCTTTTTCACAATTCAGAAAATACATGATAGATATACACATTTTATAAAACATTGTGCAATACATTCTGGTATCTCCTGTTCTCTTAAAAAAAAATAATTGGTTGTGTGAAAATTGCATATCCATATGCAAAAAAAGTAAAGCTATATCCTTACCTCATGTGATACACATTCAACTCAGAATAAACCATAGACTTAAATGTAATAACTAAAACTATATAACTTCTTGAAGAAAACATAGGAGAAAATCTTTGTTGCCCAGGGTTGGGAGAAGAGTCCTTAGATAAAATACCAAAAGCAAAATTCATAAAAGAAAAATGATAAACTGGATTTCATTAAAAACTTCTGTGCTTCCAAAGATACCATTTAAAAAATGAAAAGCAAGCCACAAGGTGGAAGAAAATATTTGCTAATCTTATACTAAATAAAGGAATATATTAAGGACTCTCATAATTCAATAATGAGAAGATAAATCACCCAATTAAAATGCACAAAAGATTCGAAGACATAGGCACATGAAAATGTGCTCAACTACGTTAGTCATTAAGAAAATTAGAACCGCAAGACATCACTACACACTTGCTAGAAAAGTTATCAGAAAGAGTAATGCTACCAACCGAAGAGAGTCTAGCGACTGAAACACTTACACATTGCTGCTGAGGATGTAAAATGGTGAGCCATTCTGAAAAACAATTTAGCAGTTTCTAAAAAGTTAAACATAAACTTTTCCTATGACACAGCAAGTCCATGCTAAGGAGATAATGAAGAGAAACAGAGACATGTTTCCCAAAGACTAACACACAGGTGTTTATAGCAGTATTATTTATATTAGCCCCAAATGTCCATCAACTGGTGAATGGATAACTCAATGTGGTATCTCTCTATAACGGACTGTTAGACGATAAACAGGGAACGAACTAGACTCAGTAGGGGTGACCCTCAAAAACACTTTGCTCAGTGAAAGAAGCTAGACACAAAAGACTACATATTGTATGATTCCATCTATACAAAATGTCCAGAAAAGGCAAATTTAAGGAGACAGAAAGCAGATCAGTAATTGCCTAGGGCTGAGGATGAAAGGAGAGGTGAACAGCAAATGGCAGGAGGAAACTTTTTGTGGTGTTGAAAATATTCTAACACTGGATTGTGGTGATGGCTTTATAACTATAAATTTACTAAAAAATCACTAGATTGTACACTGATAATAGGTGCATGCTATGATGTATGAATTATACTTCATCAAAGCTGCTTAAAAAAATTTTAAATGATGTTGGTCAAATCTCACTAAATTAATTTCTTGACCCACCACTGGGTCATGATCCACTGTGGAAACATTGCCTTATTGTACAGTAAAGAAACTCCTCTAGATCCTTATACTAAATAAAGGATCCCCGAAAGTTCCCACCACTTCTTGCCTTAAACTGGAACCAGGACATCAATCAGTTTATTTCTCAATGTTACATCCAGATCCCCCCAAGCAGGGGCTTACACCCTTCTTCTGACATAAGTCCCGGACAGAAGATTTTTCCCTCTAGCCCTTCCTCTCATCTCATCCAAATTAGTCAACGATACTTCCTCAAATCTGTTCCCTTCTCTCCACTTCTACTTACCTTAGTTCAGGCCCCTATCATCTCTTGCCTTGTTTATTGAAACATCCTTCATTCTGTTGCTTTGACTCGAATCTTCCCACTCTGCAAGAGATAGGTTTTTCTCGAGCACAATCTTGTCATGCTAGTCCTTGTTTAAACATTTTAATGCTTCCAGTGCTCACAGGATGAAGTCTCGACTCCTTAACCAGGCAAGCGGAGTGTCTGGCTGACAACAAATGAATGGTAAAATTTTTGAAAGATTGAATAAATATGGCTCGTGGCAGCGATTTTTTTCTTTAATTTCATTATGTTTATTTGTATGTCTGCTGTCTCCCCTAGAAATCGAATACTCCTCTAGCACAGACATTTATGTGTTTACATTCATTTGTCTTCCCTAGCCCCCAGCACAATGTATTCTACACTGTAGGAATCTGCTATGCATTTATGAGTGAATGAATGGAAGAGGGCTTTTCAAAGAACTGTAGTAGGACCCAAGTGTTTCTCGCTCCCCAGTAAGTTCTTGGCTTTGGTTTAACCAGCAGAGCAAACAAGAGTCACCTGATACAATATGCAAACTCACCAAATGTTCTACATTGCTGAAATCTGCCTGGGGACTCATCAGTCACATACTGTTTCAATGTAGGAGAGTTGATTAGCTTGATTCCGGACTCCAGTCAGCAGCCTCTTCTTGCCAGGCACTCCTAGAATCTTCCAGAGAGGAGAAAGAACACATTTTATGTTTATACTGAACATAGAGATTTGAAGGATACTATACACATGTGCAGTAATACTTTATATCCCAAATGTCTCTAGAAAGGCTTAGTTCATCTCATTATCAAGCCTGGTGAAGTGACAAATCTGCTCTATGGAAGTCGTACAGGAATGCGTCTCCCAGTCCTTTCCTGTCCATCAACTTGTAAATAAACTCTGTCAAAGTGCATCTTCTTGTCCCAGTGCCAAAACAGAGCTGGGCATCTTCATGAATTACTTGGCTTTCTGTGTCTAAAAAGGGCATAGTTATTTGATTCTAAAGTTCTACTGCATTTTTCAGAAGAATCGCCATTTTTCAGAAGAGTTGGGTAACTTTTTTTTTTACCCAAAGGTCTTACTGAAAAGAAAAATCGCCATTGTATTCAGCCAAATTAAAGATATCTTCTGTTAAAAAAGAATAGAGTTCTTATTAAGAACTTTTCATGTGGCCATTTTGACATTTAACTTGGCCAGGACTTGTACAACAAAAATCTTCAAAAAACTGACTGCAGAAGGAACCATTTTAAATATTAAATTACAACTTGGATTAGATTTCAAAATGTTAAGGTATTTTCATGGTTAGATTTCCCTGCCATCTCCTTGTTTTCGCTTTATTCTGGAAGACAATTCTCTCTCTGTTTCCTGGCCCAATATTTCTCTTTGTTCTGTGCCCGGATTAAGTGCCATTTCCTCTAGGATACCCGTCCCTAAAATTTGAGCCATCAGTAATACCTCTTGGAGAGCTATTTATTGCATTTTAAGCATAAGTCATCAACTGAGGATAGGAGTTAGAGGGAGAGAAGTACATAAGAATCTAGGTGTAATTTAAAAAGAATATCACAGTATATTACGAAATAAAAGAAAAAACTATTAGCACTGGCATAGGAACATGAAGAGAGAAAAAAACAACAATCTTCTCAAGAGAGTAGAACCTAGGCAATCTTGTACCCACTCCTGTCTTTATCAGAATCTCTAGCTGCAATGTTTTTGTTTTTGTTTTTTTAATTGAGAAAAACTAAAATGGGGTCTACATCACACGGTGTACTTAGTAGGCAATACTTAATATGTGTAAAGTTCTTAACAGTTTACAAAGGGCTCACACACAGTTCTTAACAGTTTCCAAAGGGCTCACACACAGTTCTCCTTATTTCAACCTCATAGATGGGATCAGCATCATCATCTCCATCTTAGGCAAGATAGCTGAGTGTCAGAGAAGTTAAACAACATTAGTAGCAAGGGGAGACTTGGGCTAGGATCTATATTTATTTGCTTTCTTTTACACTATGCTACTGAAAGAGATGAGGATATTCCACTTCCAAACGTGTCACTTTGCCTTGAGGATTAATTTAAGCTGAAGGTCATTGAGAAACAAGAGGAACTCTGCTCTTCCCTTTCTGCCTAAAAACAAGGCATACTTTTCTCTTTGTGGGGGTGTCTGGCTTCCCCTCTCTTAGACCATAAAGAGGAGATGACTTGTCACTGGAGAAAGTATTGATTTGAGTCTGCGCAACATGCCTAATCAATAACCCATACCTTCCATTCGCTTCACCGGTATATTTATCTTCCCACACTTTACTGCCCTGCCAGCCAAAACCCCTTTTCCTTTGTCTTGTCACCTCTTCACAATTTTTCATCCTTTGTTAAAATGGTAAATAAGCTCCCAGGCCTAACCCCTTTTGGGAGTTTTACCTCTTTTCTGTGAGGCTCCCCATAAAATAAACCTGTTCTCCTGTTAATCTGCCTTTTGTCAGCTCAATTCACAGCCCCCAGCCTACAAAGCTAACACGGAGGACAGAGGAAAAGTTTTCCTTTCCTTTCTCTAATTTTTTACATCTGGTATCTCCAAATTTTTGAGAAGTTTTTTTTCCCCTCAGCCTACTCATTGTGTCTAGTACAATTATGAGTGGGTGGATGGATGGATGCATATACTATAAAAGATGATTAAATTTAACATCTAGTCCTTACAAGATTGAAACTAGAGGAATATATACTTTGCTTCCCCAACATCTTGTTAATATTTTTTCAATTAAGAAGTCTTTAGAAACCCTGTATTCGTGATTTGAATATACAGCTTAAAAGATTCAGGAGACGGATTTTGATCAAGGTCACAAGTCATTAGACGTTATTGTTCAATTGTTCAATTACTGTCATTAGACATTATTGTTCATGATTGTTCAATGAACACTTACTGTTCATTAGAAATTATTTCTCACCTCAATACACATTTGAGTATTCTTATTTGTACTTTAAACAGACTTTTCAAATAGAAACTAACATAGTCTTGGATAAATACATTAAAACAATTAGTTAACTAGTTATATCATTTTTTTTTATTTAAATATACATTTCCTTTCCCTATATGAAAGGAAAAAGGTGGGATGAAGAAGTTGGGCAAAGAATGTGTGTACACAGTAGAAATATCTGACATTTTTGTATGTGAAAATGGCATACTTGGGCAATCCAGCTGTGGCTTCTGTGTTAATTTAGAAACAGAGTTGATTCGTGTGGTCGCTTTGCCTCCAGATTACTATTTCACTGAAACTAAAGTATTGCAAGTTGATCAAAGCTGACTCCTTTCTTAGCCAAGCCTAAGAAAACTGGGTCTTGTTAATTCTAATGAAGACAAAATAAACAATGCTTGCAGTTCATCTTTGGCACATGAACTATATTGTTGTCAGAGAATGACACATCATTCCAAGGTCTCTTCAAATGCATAAGCACACGATATATATTGACATTTTGAAAACAAGTAAATTTGAAGATTTATGGAAATAAAATTTCTAAATAAATAATTTTTCCCATAAATTTCCAGCTCCATGAAGAATTTGATACTTGGTTATTGAGGGTCTACTGTGAGGCAGGAGCCAGTGCATTACAGAACCTCATAATGTTTTAAATACAAAAATTATCTTTATTAGAACAATTGATGCAAATAAAATTCTGTCAAAATAAATTTTTTTCTCCTAAAGGGGATCTTATATTTAGCAAATTCCCTGCATTTATTTCATACTAATTATTTTATTTCAGAATTGGATAAATTATAGGAAGGCGATTATTATTTTGAGTTCAGAGAGAGAATCTTATACAAATTTTCTAGTGTTACAAACCTCTAATTTTTCTCTCTAAATATTTTAAAGATTTAACATTAATGTTTAGAAAGGTTTTTCAAATGTCATATTTAAGTACTTTCTCCCCAAGGACTACCTCATCCTTTTACCAATTAACCAATCTGATGGCTTCTAGCCAAAATAAACCCTTTAGCAAAATTATACTCATGTACTCACCATGGTGCAGTAATTTAAACACTTGGATTCCAGGAAATGAAGTTTTAAAACATGTTTAGGTAAATACTTTTTAACATTATCCAAATGGCTCCATTAACTTGATTTACAAAATTGTTAGCAATTTCTGTTGCAAAGCAAACTTTCATTTCAGCAGAAGGCTATTGCACCAATGTCTTAAAAATAACTCTCACCGTGGGGTCAATCCGATTTTGTTCAGGCCCGCAGAAATTTAAAATTGACTTAAATCATTAAAATGCAGCTATTTTGCAGGAATACGAACAGCATAACACTCTAAACTGAACTCTAAACACTAAATCTGGAGTCAGGATGCTTGAGTTTGAATGAGAACTTTTAGTCGCAGCTGACATTCTTTGACAGAATTGAAAAATGATATTCATTTTACAGAACTTTTTGAGGCTTCGGTATCATAATTATGTAAAAACTCTTCAGAAATAGACATTCAGAGATTATTTTCTTTACTTGGGATGAGAGTATTCACAATTGTAACTGAGCAAAAAAAAGTCAGCTACAGCAACAGGCAGACTTCAGGTTGAAGCTCATTCTTTGCCTTTGCTCTTGAGCTGGGATTCCTGCTTCACCTCTGAATAAATCAGAGCCTCTTCACTCCCAAGCTGTTGCTGACCCCCTGTCTGCCACCGGAGCCTCCCTCTGTGTGCTGGATGCCAAATGAGCCCACCTGTTACTGTCTTCCACTCCCACTCCATTCTAGCTTTTTTCTCACCTGCATTGTCACATTACAGTTGACCTTTGAACAAGAAGTTGTTAGGAGCATCGATTCTGACCCCCACCCCAGCAGTGGAAGATCCAAGTATGACTTTTGACCCTACAGTGGGCCCTTTGCACCTGCAGACTCAACCAATGGCGACTACACATGTATTTTTTTTCTTTTTTAAGTGAGGCAACCCTTGGTTGACCTCACAGATTGCAAGGAACTTGTCAGTTTATAATCCCTTAGTTTTTTTATTTTAAATGCCTACAGCACCTAGTCTTCCTAGGTGGTCTCCCATCCAAGTACTAACCAGGCCCGACCCTGCTTAGCTTCCAAGATCAGATGGGAACGGGCTTGTTCAGGGGAGCATGGCTGTAGACTACAGTATTTTTAATCCAAGGTTAGGAATCCACGATTGGGGATGTGAAACTACTGTTTCCACCCGAAGTTGATTGGATCCTAGGATGCAAAACCCAAGGATGCGAAAGGCCAACTATATTTATTGAAAAAACAAAAATCTATGTAGGGATGTAAAGTACAGCACTGGGAACACAGTCAATAATATTGCAATAACTATGTATGGTGTCAGCTGGGTACTAGATTAATCGGAGTTATAGAAATGTCTAATCACTATGTTATACACCTTCAGGTAATATAATATAATATAATATAATATAATATAATATAATATAATATAATATAATATAATATAATATAATATAATATTGCATGTCAGATGTAATTAAATTTTTTTAAATTGAAAAAAGAAGAAAAACGTCTGTGTACAAATGGACCCACAAAGTTCAAAATCGTGTTGTTCAAGGGTTAACTGTAGTTCATTTATGTAAAAGTATCTATTTCCATGGCTTTCTCAATCGATTCCCCTGGTAATAGTCTTTTGTTATGATTGCAAAAAAGTGGTATTATAAGATGACCACTTATTAAATAGTAAACTTTAGTAGCAAGTCACATATCAAAAAAAGACCGATAAAATTATTTTTCTATACCAAACCCAAAATGGTGTCTAAAACAGCATTTTCAAGACTGTCTCACTGACCATGTACCTCAGAGTCACATGGGTGCTATATAAAATGCAGATTTGTCTAGAAGGCTCAGTCATTGCCTGTCATTCAAACTCCCTAGGGAAATGTTGCCACAATGGCATTCGAGTGTGGTGATAAGCAGTCAACACTGAATCCGTTTAGATTTACTGAGGAACCAACAAATGTAACTACAGTTTGACGCTTCTCCCTTTCATTTTCCTCTTGATCCGCAGCACATTCATTGTTACTCTCCCATCCACCACGGAGCCTGTGAACCATTTTGTCCAGCCCAAAACATGTCGTGAGAGGTGGGGGCAAGTCCTTCTTGTACACTCAGTCTTGAACTGCTTGTTTTCTATTTGCTCCTCAATCTTCATCCCAATTTTGCATCTGAACCACACTGTAGATGAGAGAAGTAAATTAATCTTGAAGGGAGTGACATGGAGGAAGTGGCAATTACTCATAATAGCGCTAGGTCTCTACATAGTGTGACAGTATGCTCGCCAAAGAGCCAAGTTATTTAAGATGAGATGAAATTAATAAAATATCATTTATCTCTCAGCTGATTTGGCAAACTTCTCTATAACATTGCTGGGTCTATGCAGCTCTTTCAGCTTAGTTACTAATTCTAGATAAATAATCACCACTCAGATGCTCGAGCTCTCTTCCTTCATGATTCTGGGAAACACTTGTTTTGGATATCATGGACCAAACAACAAGCATTCATGCTCTCTGTAGTCCTTGGCTAGGCCTTGGATGTCGTGTAACGGGCAATGCCTCTGAGACCTGGACAGCCTCGCCGTGAGAGCAACTGCCAAGATTAAGCTGATAACAACAACAGATGAAATTAAACTTTGTCCGGCGACACCGAAGGGCTAAGATTATATTTGCATTGAGTCTGTAAATTCTTGTGCATTTGTTTATTTTTTCATTAGGATGTTTTGAACTGAGTTTCATTTTGAGAAAATTGTCTGCCATGAGAAGTGAGCCTGGGCAGAAAAGGCACCACCTGAGTAGAGATGGCACGAGAGAAAAACTATTACAAAGAACTTGTAAGTTTTTTTGTTTGTTTTGTTTTCATTTTCTATCTTGATAGAAATTATAATACAGAAACAAATGCATTTGCATTTGCAAAATGCAGCTGATATCATGCTTTTTTTGACAAATCTATTAGGGATCTTACCATTATTTGGGAGCTGACAGCACAGCTCATTCATTCTCTAGTTATTTCTGTTCTTGTCCCTACCGGCCTGTTGCCTTCCTGGTCATGACCTTGGTCTGGGTCTCCACACTGACTGTGCTATTTCCTATGCTGATTCAGCTCAAGACCCTCTTCCCCTGGCACCATTCCAGGAATGACCCTCTACCCAGAACCCAAGTCACTATCACCATTTTAAAACTTTCCAGAATGTTCACTGGGAAAAGTCATTATATTCATCACAATAAAATTTATGAAGTGTAGATTAAACACAGAGTAAGAAATATAGAGATCAACAGACAAATGGAGATTCTGAACAAGTACTTTAGCAGAGATTCCATACATGCATAAGGCATGAGAATTTAGGGGGATTATATTTTTTCTTGAATTCTTGATCTACGTAATATTGCTCAGCACCTCGGAGCCACCGAAAATTAATTATAAAGGTATAGAGGCCCCCAAGTAGCCAGATGACTCATTTTCTTCTGAATGGAATTAAAAATTCAACAGACCTGTTATAAGGCATAAGACTCTCTAACAAGATAAGTCATGGTCACTGACCTTTCACTCCTTTCTCCTTGTCAATTGCTGAACAAACATATGCCCCAGGAAAATGGGACATGTCACCTTGGCAATGATCCTGGCTCCTTTTGCTAATGATCCCTGGCAGCGGAAAATGAAGAAATTCTGCTTTTGGAAGAGTCCATGAAAACCTATGGGCCAAGAGTCAATAGAACTGTGGTATCCCCCAAGGAACTAACCATTTGGAGACAAAGCATGTGAGGAATTCTCAGGACTTTCTTTTTTGCCACTCTCTGGAACCCAGGAGAAGCTGAGTGGGCACTTGATGCCACTGGCTAAACTCCAGACCAGCAGAGTCAGTGTGGTAGAATCTGTTCCTCTGAAAAGAAAGTAGTTCACACCAGGGTCCGGACCATCCAGAAAGATGGGAGCATCGGCCATTTTGGATTTCAGGATATGAAAGACAGTAAATGCACAGTTTTAGAGGAATACTGACTCAAATTTGGATTCACTATTTGCTAGCTGGGTGACATGACCTTGGGCAAGTGATATTCATTGTCTTGATATTCATTTTCATTGTTTATAGAATGGAACTATTCATAAAGTCTTCATAGGGTTATTGTGTGATTTAAAGAAGATAATACAACTGGTGCTAGTCACATGGATATTCCCATATTTGGGTCCTTTCAAGGAAAACCTTGACCTTTTTTATGAATGTATGCAGAATCTCCTAATTATTGGACTCAAGAGGTTTTAATATTACCCGAAATGTTGAGGAATACTTTTATGATTTATTATTAGAAATTCAAACATATTTTTTGCCTTTTAATGTGGTTGATGACAGGGATGAAACAAAATGGAGTTGTAATTATCCCTGTAATCATATGTATGAAAATCTGTATTCTGAGATCTGTATTTGAGGAGAAAATTAGAGGAGAGCCTCTAGGTTATTTCTGGCCAAACATATGTTTGCACACACACATACGTACAAAGCCTCTGACAAGTTAAGAAATAGAAGAAACTTATTTTTTTAAAGAATGCATTAGTTATATTTTCAAATAATACACTCAATATATTTTTGTTCAACCTCAGAGAGCTTTTTAGGTTAAAGAGCTCTAAGTGTAAAGCAATGGAACCAATTTTTAATCTGAAAAAGTTCAATCTATACATTATTTTCCAGTTTCCAGACTTCTGTTGATATATGTTGCTATATCATTAGAGATGATTTTGCCTACAAATAGTCAAACCCCTTTTTTAAAGTGGCATAAACTATAAGAAACATATACAAAAATAAAATAAAAATTTTATAAGGAAGATATTGTACGTGAAACCATATTTTGCATACTCTGGTTTTGCTACTTAAAACTATAGAATCTTGGAAATTATTAAACCCTGTACCTTCGTCCACTCATTGATAACATGATAATAATCATAGTACCTGCCTCAAAGGGGTCTTGTGAGTTTTAAATGAGATAATATATGTAAAGAACTTACAATCATTCTTGGTAAATGATATCAGCTGTTTTTAGTAATGGCAATAAATGTTAGCTATTAAGATTAGGAGTGAGTCCTCAAAAAATGAAAGCTATCATTATCATTATCATCATCATTATCACCATTCAGAGACTATAAGTGAATTAGAGAAACATTCATTATGGAATTTTTCACTCACCAGATCTACTCATTGCAGAACATAAAACAAATCTTCCTTCCTCTTAACCAACTTCCTCTAGTCATAGTATAATTGAAGTGTTTATAAACAGAAATCTCCAGGTCAGGCTATAGAGTACATTTCTGAGACTTCTTAGAGCTTAAATTTAAGGCAAAGAAATGCAAAATAACTCCCCAGAAGCTATCCCGGCCTTTCCAGCAGCAAGAAGTACTTGTATGAAGATTACATTTATGCAAATGCTGACACGTACCCATATGTAGATGTCCTCATAATCACTTTGATCAGAGAGTTCAAATTTCCATGGGCTTTGGTAGTTTGAAGTAGCCAGATTTCAATGAGACTCTCTAGGGAGTGCTCTAAAGTCTTACCACATCATTTAAAGACCAAAGAGTTATAGGATCTCGAAAATAAAATAGCCATCTTTGTTGTCACCTAATTCAGCTTCTTGAGCAATGGAGGGTTCTTCATCCACAAGAATTCTTGTTGAGTCCCTCTCTTTGTGGAGAGCTCAATCAGTGACTGGGCTGTTGAACAACTTAAGTCATTATAAACTTTTTTCACATGCTGAACTAAAGTTAACTTCTCAGAACCTGCGACCTAATCTTATTTCTGTCCCCGAAGATAAGAAATCATGTCAGTCTCCTCTTCTCTATGAAGATTCTTCACTCTTCACAAGCTTTAAAACAGCTCTCACATCGCCCCTTAGTTTTCTCATCTCCAGTTCTTCTAGCCATTTTCATCCATTATTCTCAAGTATTATCACAAATAGGACAATGGGAATATTAATTCCAGGGCGGAAAGTTCTTGTGTTTGCCTGTTCAGTATCCATTTGCTTCTGCTTCTATTTACAGGAATACTTTTTCATATGGGAACCTACCTCCTGTGGATTGGGAAGCAATAATTCTATCAGCTTCTAACTCCTCCAAACCAAGAGTGGGTATGTGACCTGCACATGGACACCCCAACCCAACACAGTGATTGGCTCAGGATGTGACCTCAGATAGGTCAATGAGAACCCACCTTAGGACTTTGCTGAAACTAATGAGAGAGGGATTTTCATTCTGCTAAGTTTTTAAAATGTAAGTAGTAAATGTTGAGGGACATGTTTGCTACCATTTAATGAGAATGTGTCTAAAAATAAATACAACAACATGGGAAACAAAAGTCAGTAAATTGAGAAAGTCAGATTTCTCCCCACAGTGAGCCCTTGGCTCCAATTATGCTGCAAGTCATTTTATCTCTGGAATTTATAAGTATGACATCGAATGTTTTTGTTGTTGTTGTTGAGTTTTATATATGTCACTTTCAACTTCCAACAAAATTAATTAACCCACTCCCCTTACCTATGCCATGGTAAGAAGGCAGAACCATGGCATAGGGTCCAATCTGCTCCCTTCATCCACCTCCCAGCAGCTCCCTAGGTCCCATGCGATTAGGACCCTGAGAAGTTGATGTTATCAGCTGTCTTAGTTTGGGATCCCTTGGTTGCAAGAAGAGAAATGGACACAATCAGCACAAAGAATAAGAATGTTTATTAGAAGGATACAACCGTACAATCATAAATGAAGCCTTCTTCTCATTTTTTGTTTTGATGTCATATCCTAAAATATTGAGATTATTATAAATCTTGATTCCATCATCATTTGAATTAATTGTTTCTGGCAGGTGTGTATCTTCTGCATGCTTTTATGAGTATGACTTCTATGGCTTTATTAAACCACTTATACAAGAGCTGAGCAGGACAAGGCCTCAGAGCCCTGTGTTCCACCACCAGAAATTTATATAGGTTAACCTGACTATCAATTAATATCCTTTAGGTGTAGTTAGCCAGCCAGCAGCAAATTGTCTAACGTTTCCCTAATTCAGTTCATATTTCACCATTTTAACCATAACCTATCTCAAAGGAGACTTTAAAAAATACATTTCTTAAAAGAGAAAATTCATAACCATTGCACATGAATCAACTGTCTCCTCACTACTTTCCAGTAGTAACTTTTACTAGAGAACTTGCCATGGTGAATTGTCACTGTCTTTCCAACAGGAGTGTGAGTTCTTTGAAGGAGCCAAGCTCAGTGTCTATAGTGGCATATTGATTGATGTTCCCCAGTCCATTAGTTGTCACGAGTTAGGTTTTAAACATTTTATTTCACCTTGCATATTGATGTTTGAGGAAAGAGAAAGATTAATTAATTAGAAAAAGAAAGAGGCTTTGAGGGTATGGAGGGAAAAGAGAGATGGAGACTTTTGCAATAATCCAGAAGGGATTAGCTTGGCCTTTTTAAAGAATTTCTAAACCATGGCATTGGTCTTTGTTACATAATATTCAGTTTTCCTCAAAAACAGGGGTGTCCTTAATATTATTCTTATGCTTATTAACTATGAATCGGAAACTGAAAGACATTAAATAGATTACGTAGAAAGGAGAAGAAACAGAAAAAGGAGATAGGATGAGATAGGATGAAATGAACTATAGAGAGGCAAAAAGACAGAGATAATAAAGCTGGAAATGCAAAGCGCAGAACATGCCTGATTTTCAGCAGGTGAAACAAATCATCTCTTTCCTGGGCCACTGGCCCAGGCACAGGGGAGATTATGATTTGGTCCCTTTGATCTGGCCTCCAGGAGAAAGAGGAGATGAGCTGTTCACATAAATAGAAGATACCACTTGCCATAGACTGAATGTTTGTGTCCTTCCAAAATTCATGTTAAAATAAAATCCCAGTGCGATGATGTGAGAAGGTGGGGCTTTGGGGAGGTAATTAGGCTTAAATGAGGTCAAGAGGGTAGAATCCTCATGGATGAGATTAGTACCCTTATAAAAGAGACCTCGGTAAGCTTTCCTGGTTGTCCTTTTCACCACAGAAGACTCAGCAAAAACACAGTCAACTACGAACCAGAAAGCTGGGTTCACTGGGCACCTTATCCTTGGTGACTTCATCTTGGACTTCCCAGCCTCCGGAACTGTAAGAAATAAAATTCTATTGTTTTAAGCTACACTATGGTACTCTGGTAGAGCAGCCCAAATGGAGTAAAACACCACTATTTAGATTTAATAACTTAGAAAGATGAATGTGGGTCAGATAACCTGGAATATATAGTCATATATGTGGGAGTACTTCTATCAGCAAACTATTGAGTTTTTACAAAACGTGTATTTTAATTTGCATAATAACCCTGAGAAATAATACTACTGCTCTCCTTTTTTTGCAGATAAGGAAATTGAAGCTTAGATATTAAATAATAGCCTTAGGTCATTGCTGAATTTGTGAATGTGATTCTGTGCTATCCTTGCCAGGGTTCATATGATATCCTGGGCTCTGAGATTTCAGGACTATCCAGGGACTAACAGGTTAAATGTGTTTATCATTACCTCTTTTTAAGATGCTCACATCCTTTTTTTTTTAACCATGACATTGTGTTTTATCACTCATTGTTTTTTTTTTAATAAGGTTTTTAATAAACTGTAAGGTTTCGGTTCTCATTTTAAAACAAGGAACAAACCCCTTCGTAAATGGAGGTGATATTCATCACCCCGAGGTCTGAAGGATATTGGCTTGCTCACGTGTTGAAAGGTAACGCAGCTGCCTGCAACAAATCCCTGATCACAGACATGGGAGGGAGACAGTGAAAGGGCTTTGCTCACAGCAAATGGAACATCTGGCCAAATAATTTGGATTTTCTCCTTTGGTTTTTCCCTCTCTCAAGTGCCATTGCATAACCTCTGAGGAGCACTTATGATCCTTGGAAGTAACGCCAAGCCGTTGGTCATGCTGTCTATCTTTCTTCTGTACTATTATTTTATTGTGAAAGCCATTATGAAGCGAAAACAAACAAATAAATAAATAAGTATAAAAATAAAAAGACCACTTCCCCCAGAAAGTTTTCAACTTACAATATTTATAAAGGCAATTAGTGGGATCTATAACTGGACATTAGTTCATTTCTTTAAAAATTAATTAAATATTAAATGAATGTATTATTATGAATAATGGTTTAATGAACTTGATAGCATAAAGTTTCTAAAAGCAAAATACAAGCACCTAGGAGTAGTTCAAAGGATGTGATTTTCTCACAGAAACTACTTTATAAACAAAGTAGTTGCTAAAAGATAACACATTTACAGTAAGAAACACATTTGCTGCCATTTTCCAAGAGTCATTTTTCCACCTTCCTCTTTTAAGTTCCTACTTCCCCTCTGTTTTAGTACTTCTCAAATCACTGCTACAGAAAGTGACATTAAATGTAGAGCTGTACGACGAGTTCTGATGCTGAGCATCTCCAGGTCCTAGAACCGCCCCAGCATCCTTAGCACTGGGAAAGAGTTGGTTATTTCTAACCCGCCAAGGACTTTAGGCGGTTCTTGGCTGCCCTGCGAGGTGGTTAGAAGTTTCCTTCCTCAGATGCCGGAGACAAATCAACAATGGGGTCCTGAGCCAATCGCATTGTTTTGATTCGAGTGGGCTGGGCCCGTTGGCATCGTTGTCAACCAAGAAACCCTAATTCAGATGCGGGGGACAAGGCTCGAACTGGAGGTTCCCCAAGCCTAGGGTTTGCCTACATGAACTGTTCGCTTAAATGTTTCATTCTTTGCTTGTTCTTTTTATTCTGTTTTATTCTCTGGAGACTTATGGGGTATCAGAAATTGTGTGACATATGAGAACCTATGAAGTAGAGAAAAGGGATGATGAACTATAGAAATAAAGTGGTTAAAAATAAGATCGTGACACTTGATGGCAAATGAAAGGAGACATCTGCTCAGCAGATAAGGGAGAAAGGAGCTTCGATCTCAGCTATGCAAACCTGTGAATAAGTGGGAACCCATGAATATAAGCAATTCAGCAGGCCGTAGGCGGTGTCTGACAAGCGCTAAGTGGCCATCGCAGGCCCTCCCCGGAGCAAGGTTGGTGTAATGTCAGGCTTAACTCACTCCCTCTCTCAGCAACCCTGGCAAGACCATGAAAAAAAACCAAGAGTGGCTTTTCCAATCAGAGCTCACCAGATTGCCAAGAAAGAGGAACCAGTTGAAGCTAGCTCAAGTATAGAGACGCAGGACACTGAGAAGT
Organism: Pteropus medius; assembly: GCF_902729225.1. Lineage (NCBI taxonomy): Eukaryota > Metazoa > Chordata > Mammalia > Chiroptera > Pteropodidae > Pteropus > Pteropus medius. Next base: position 917,459 of record NW_024352149.1, read on the forward strand.
GTCCCAGAATCTAAGGCTGGTAAACAAAATATAACCCTGCCTTCCAGGGTCTGAGAAGCCCCCAAGAATAGAGTTGCCATCTGTCAGTGGTGGTGTGGCCTGTCATCTCACTCATCTCTACTTGCCTGCTCTGTTCCCTTCGCTCATCAGGCTCGCTTCTTCAACTTCTACACAGTCTCAAAATGCCCACGTTAAGTCCCAGGTTTCTAGTACCTTCCTGTTTCAAAGCTCTCTTGCCTGAAAAATTTCTGTGCAAAATAGCTGAAATTTTGAGATCAAAAAATCTGACTGGGAGAGCTCATTGGTCCAAACCAGATAATACATGGCTAACTCAGGCTGTCTTTGGAGCTTATTTCTGGCCAGTTATTGTGGTGTCATATGTACTTATGACTCTAGAAGTTATGAATGGGACAGGCATCATGGAACAAGGCTATTATAGGGTAAACCTAGGTAATGGGGAGATAAATGGTGGTATATAAACATGACGAGATGAGAAGTAAAGAGAAGAGCACATGCATTCGTTCGATGAACACGTATTGGGATCTTTATGAACCAGGCACCATACTTGGTGCTTGGAATATAACCCGTAAAGAGTTTATCATCTAACCAAAGTAATAAACTTATAAATATCCATCTATATTAAAATGGGATTGATGCTTTAATAGGAGTTTGAATCAATTACTGTGTGAAAATGAAGAAAAGAGAATTAATCCTTCCTGGGTGACTCAGAGAAATTTTCAAAATGGTAGAACTCAGTTATTACTACTAGATCTGGAAAAACTTACAGAATTTTTACAATTGATAAGTATAGACCATAGGTATTGGATTCTCCTAGCACTGATATGAAGTATACTGAGCAGATTATTGTATTGAAGGAGACCACATATCCAGTGTGGGGTAAATTTCAGACTAGATCCTAAGACCTTTGACTCCTAGTTCACTGTTTTTTCTATTTGTGTATGTTGTGTTATGTGTAGAAATGAAATGACTGGCCTATTTCATTGCCATCGGTAGCCCTTGTATTATGATTTTTAACCTGCATTTCCTAAACTCAATCTCCATCACTTCCTTTGCAAAAATTCTTGTATTTAGAACACATATCTGTCCAAGTCTTGACAGAAAACCAATGACACACTCAAACAAATTGATCTGGAGAGAGATTAATAAAGGGATTATTTACAGAAGTGTGGGCGGGGTTTAAGGGCCTCAGCAGAGAATAGTGTAGGGTCTCAGAACTGGCAACAGCAAGGATCCATTATCACCGTTGCCACCCCTAGGTCTGAAGGGTGAGATGGGAGTGGAGCTACCAGAATTTAGAGAGGGTAGTACAGAGAAGCCACCTGGCAGGAGCTGTGGCTTTCGTAGGACAGGCAACTACAACTTCACTCTCCCAGCTGTCAGAACTCTACCAATGCCTTCTCCTGCCCAAACCCACTGAGAGTCAGAAGGCATGAGAACCCACTAATGATATCCAGAAAAAAATCAGTTTTCCAGGGCAAGATCGCATTAGAGAAGGGTGAGAAGTGAATCCTGAGAGGTGAACTATAGAAAAACCAGCATAGGGAATAAAGGGGATATTCAATGTGGGAAGCGAGGTGTGGCTTCTAATTTGTTTGTTTCACTCTCTTTTCCCACTTATACATCTCTCTCTCTCAATCTCTCTCTCTCTCTCTCTCTCACAACACACACAGCACACACACACACACACACACAATTCATTCTCTCTTCTCCTCCTTTCTCCTGTCCTTCTGTATTTTGGAAATCTGACCACTCAGTTCACTGCCCTGGGTTTTCGGCCAAGAATCCACTCCAGGCCAACAGAGCCAAATCTACTTCATCTCAGTCTCTTGGTCATTGCAAGTCCTGAACTGAACTTGAGGGCGTATGCATGCTAAGGTGAAGGATGGGTTGCAAAGGAAGCACTTATATGATTTCATATGATTCTGTAGTGTTTGAAACCCTGTCCTTTTCAGGACTTTCTTGGTACAGCCAGAGTGACAACTCTCTGGGGTTATTTTGAGGAAAAAAATCTTAGAGATCCAGGTTGAAGTTTTTTATAAGCTCTGACTCAATGAGCCAGTGACTCTATTGTACCAGCTGCAGTCAATCTGCTTTCTGTATAAGGCAGAGAGAAAGCCGGTGGACAAACCTGGATGTAACAGATGAGTGCATCACAGCAGACAAAGAGTGAGTGCTCTTGGAGGAGATTAGCTGGAAAATTCTGCGTTGTTTTGTTTTGTTTACTCTAAGTTTATTTTTGTGGAGAAATAATTTATTTTTGGCTGATGAATGAAGTTTGCCTTGATTTCTACTTTAAAAAAATTAATAGGCATATAAATTATATTTATAATTTTATTTGGTAATATTTTTCCTCTCAGAGCCTTGATAGGGAAGCTGATTTTATTGTAAAGTAGAAAAGGAACAGTTTGAAAGGGGTGGGAGGGTGGTCGTGTTGATTTTATAACATGAAGATGAATTTTACAAAATCTCTTGTTCTAACTAATAACTTTGTGCCCATGAAAGTAAACCAAAATCTAATATTCAGATGGTATTGAAACCATGTCTCTTTAATCAGAGGTCTCAAATCAACAGTGGGCAGGTAGGATGTTTCTAGAGAATCATTTGTTGTGTGTCCATCTCCTCTACCTCATGCTCGCCCATCAGAGCCCCCACGGACTTTTTCAATCTAATTATTCATCCATTGGGAGGCTACCCACATGTTAGTTTCCAGCACAAACTTGGCCCAGTCACTTCTAAATACTTTTTTAGTTCTCCTGCCACAGGTAATGGTTCAGTTGTCCTGGGATTATTTTATCATAGAGATATCACAAAACTGAGCAGGGAGGATTCCAAGGAGGTGCTGAGGTAGAAGTACCTCAAAATCTTCTACAATAAGACAACATTTTGCCAAAAGAGACATTTTCAAGAGAAAGAAGTTGTTCATTCTTTGGAGACAAAATGTCTGTTCTATTATCTTCACCTCTGCCTTGCCTTTTAAATTATTTTTCTTGGCTGGACATTTTATAAAATTGGGAGGAAGTTTTGAGTAAGTGTCTAATCTGTCAATTGGGAAAGCTGAAGGACATCATACAATACTGACTATGCTCTAGTCTTACGATATCTGATATGCAAAAGTAGGAATGTCAGTTCAGCTGTAGGCTAAGTCATGAGCTAGGAAGTTTCCTCCTCTTCCACCTTCTCCCTCATCACTAAGGCTGGTGTCTCAGGACGTTTGTAATCCTGTTATTCCCAGCCAGAATATCCCATGGTCACAGTGTTTGCATTTTGAACCCACCAAAACAACCAACCCACTTGACTTCAACACCCTCAACCTGAAGAAGCTAGCTAGTTCTTACAGATGTGAGCAGAGAACAAAGTGTTTAACTTGGAACTAATTTCAGATGATGTGTTTGTATGTAAACTGGGACTTCTTGAAGAAATTGCTCAAATATACAGCAATAAAATGGTAGAACTCAGAGATCTTTAGCACATCATTGGGCAATCGTGTTTGGGGCAGACGAGGCCTTTTGGAAGCCTCAACTCTTGTCATTTAAAACTCGATTATGCCTCTTTTGCATAGGGGCGACCCTTCCAGTTTTACTGCAGGACTGTGGGGAGGTAAGAGCAGGAACTCCAGACCTCAGACTCAAATGTGGGAGAAGTTTCTAGTGGTTCAGCTTTGTTTGTTTGGTCTTTCAAACACACAAGCCAGACGGCACTAAGTAAGATCCAAGATTAGTGGCACTGCTGCTTGATGACTAATGTAATTAAATGAGTCTTAGAGCTGGCGCAGCACCACAATAACAAATCCCATAGTGTCAAACGCTTTTGCCAGACGGATTGCTCAACCGTTTGGAAGCGCTCTCAAGTGCACATACTCCATCACTGCAGGCCCAGTTCGTGGAAAAATGACATGGTACTCGTGTGGGTGGAAGGTTCCTGTCACTTTTGGGGGCAATCAATCCCATTATCAGCTTTTATATTGTCCTGATTTCCTCTCTCTTGGGCTAGTGGTATTTAAGTATGAGAAATACAATAAATTTAGGAGATCTAATAATTTTTTCTCCAAATATTTTAGGTTTTTCTAGAACAGGCCTGATTTCAAATATCCTGTCCCATCTAAAGGACATTCTGTACTCCTCAAATTGGGACCCAATTTTTACTTTAAAAGCAGATTACAACATTTCCTCTATTCAGTTTACTAAAGAAATCAACTTACCTGCCAAAGAAGGATGTATGTATTGAAAAGCAAGTTAAGCCTTGTCAAAACTTAATTGAATCTATTGTTCAATTCACTTATCCCAATAAATCAACAAAGCATTCAATTTTTCCTTCTGTCAATATTTACCACATGCAGGGAACCCGAGAGATTGAGCTTCAGTATGATGTGATGTCTCTCTTCAACAGTTCAGCCGAAGAGGCAAAATTGGCACTCATGAATGATTGTGAACGAGAAGTGTGGATTAATAAGTGTGGTAATTTCATGGCACACGTTGTTACTGTTACAGAAGTTCAGGAAGAGGGAAACAAGTAGAAGAAAAATAGACAAGTTTATAAAGAAAAATAGACAAGCTTATAACTAGACAGAACTCTAAGGTCTTGTGTGACTTGGGTAGGCACAGAGGAAGAGTGTCCACGTGAGGAAAATGTGCAAGCAAAGAGACCGTGGTGGGCATGTATACTGAGGGGGAGCTGAAGGAGTGGGGGTTTGCACTGGTGAAAAATGAGACACAAAATGAAGATACATGAGGTTAGAATACAGAATGTCTTAAGACAGACAGAAGTATCCAGGCTTAATGGTGTGTTTGGAGGAAACCACTGAAAGATTTTGATGAAAAGCTTACTTTCAGAACCCTTAGGCTGGAAGATCTTCCATTACGATTCAAATAGTAGTAAGGAGGCGTGAAACTAACTAGGTATAAATGAACTGGAAAAGGAAAGAGCGATGTGATTAATAATGAAAAGGGTCTATCAAGACTGGATAGAGGGATAAAGGGGAAGACTGGGTCACTGTTTACTCCAAACTCAGTGATGGTGTCCATGGTAATCACTGAGTAAATCTAGTTCCATTGAATTGAGACGATGTTGATGCTACTGATAAAGAAAATAATTTAGAAGAACTTCTGTTTAGGAAAGGAGATGAATTGGTTTTGAGTTCCTGGATTGTGAGAAGATTAAAGGAAATTAAAATATCCCTTAGATAACCAAAGAGGTATGTGGATCTCAGGTGAAAGGTCATTGAAAGAATCACCTGCAAGAATGTGATACTGAAGTCATGGTATTGGCTAATGACTCTGAAGAAGAGAGCCTATAATGAGAGAAATCAAGGCCCAGGGCAAAGCTCTACTGCTATTCTGCCTTAAATCTGAGGACCAGTTATAGTCCACATGGAAGTTCTGCTCAGCTCCGAGAGATGCTAGAATACCAGAGCTGTGTATGTAATTCTACCATACTTGATAAAACGGCATTTTATTATTGAAACTCTGTGAGGGAGATGTATTTCAATTGTATTGACTTCTGATAAACTCAAAAAATAAGTTCATTCTCAAACTTAATGGGATGTGTTTCAACCTCCCGGCCCAAAGCACTATGTAAATCAACCATAAAAATAAGTAATATCTTTCACCATCTCTGTTTCTAATCTGACATAGATGATCACACAACTACCTTGCTAAATTGCACAGTTGTTAGTATCCTGATTTTTATATGAGGAAATCAAAGACCACAGAAACTTGATAGCTTGATTCAGATCAAATAGTGAATGGCAGAAATAAAACTGTTAGCAAGGCTTTCTGATGCCAATGTTATGCTCTTTGTGCTATGTGATGAGAGGTCATGTTCAACATTGAAGCAGAGAAGGCGAGACCTTTTCCAAAAAGCCTGATGAACAAATTCCTGCAATAGTAGATCTCCTGAAAGAATCCTCATGCGAAATAGACTGCTAACTTCTTTCTACTTCTTAATGCCCCACCGTGCACGCGCCTGTCAAGGTCAAGAGTTGAATTACAGTTCATTGCAGGTACATAGGTGTGGGATATATAGGAAGTAATTATGCTGCTGCATATTTATACTTAATAAATATAGGAGCTTCCCTGTTTACAAACTTGGAACTCACGACTGTCCATATAGATGAACAAAGCTAACAGCAAAACCCCATCATCTCTGCTCTTCACCAACAGATGGCACCAGGGTTGTACACAGACATTTTAGTCTCAACTAAAGTTTGTTAGTCTGGGGCCAAAATCATAAATTCTAGCAGGTAAAATAAATGAATGATGTGAGACCAGGATAAGACAATAAGGAGTAATAAAGCTTGTGATGGACCAGATAGGGCATGCCTGTGAAAACAGGGCAGCCAAATCTCAGTTCCAGCTGAGTGTTATCATGAGGGCTTGGGGGCCCACTGCTGCAAGATATTCTGATTTTTCAAGGTGGTATAAAAACTTATGTGAAAATCCTGATTTTTATGTGAAATTTCCTGGCTTTTAAATTTCACAGCCAATTCACATTTTATAAAAGCATTGTGCCGACCAGACACACCCACATCTGCAGGCCAGATTATAGTTGTGGTTTTTGAGTTAGTTTATTAACATTATTAACTCTTTCATGTTCAAAAAAGTGCAAAGCTTTTGGAAAGTGATGAAAGTGATAAATAAGAAGAGGGCCAAGAAAGTCCAAAATTCTGAACTAATGCCATCAATATGTCCAGTTCTCTGGAGAAACCCAACTTTACACAGATATAGATACATTAACTGATTCAAAAGCAATGCTTTGGACTCATAAACAAATGGACTTATAAACAGCTTTTAAAGACCTTATGTGTTCATCAAGACAGAAGCATCGGCAACAAACATTAATGTTGTGAATCTGGTTTCAAAGAGATTCTCCTAACATGTTTAAGGAATACTGCTCTGTAATTCCAGGGAGGTTGAAAGGCTCTGGAATTCAAAAAAAGTTACATCAAACATGAGCTTTGATGTCAAGACTTGTTGAGAAAAAAGTTGACAACTGAATAAGAGAAGGACTTCAGGAAAGACATTGTGGTGTGGTGAAAAATACTACATGGGATGTAGAATCAGAAACTTAGTCTTAGCTCTATGATTAATACATACCTGATCTTGGGCAAGTCCTACAACATTTATATAGTTCAATATCATTTTCTATAGAGTAAAATAATTATTTTTATCACAAAATATTTGAAAATATTATAATAATGTAATATAGTTTATAAATTATAAAGCTTAAATAAAAATTTTAAATATTACTATTATAATGGTAAAGATAATGAAGAAGAGGATGAAATGGGAAGGAGAGAGTAAACATATCAGATAAAGCATATAAAGCAGAAATCATTCGTATGCTATAAAAAATTATTCTCTCCTGGCTCTTTTTAGATTGAAAGAGAATATAGACTTTCGGGGACCTTGCCATAAATGACTCTAATTCCAAAATAATGTGAGCTTAGAGGGACAGCTACATCTTACCAAGGTAGTTCAAGCAAAGCTATCTTAAGAGCTGGGACTGTAAATCCTGGGCAGTGGTTTATAAGGTTACCTTTATTTTTATAATTACAATCCTTTATGTTCTATTATAAAAGCTTGACCTGAGAATGGGATATAGTGGGGTCCACACATATGCACCATGACTTGCAAGGCAGAAAGTTACAAGAGATCAGAGGAGGCCATCTCCCATTACTCTGAGAATCTAATGCTAGGCTGCAGGTAGTAACTAAAGGAATGATAATAAAGTAGATATTATTGTGCCATACTTCTATTATTTTATATTAAATTGATATTTATGTCAACTTATATCATTTTATAACAAACATTTGACAGTACATGTCAAGGTTTTCTTAGTTGATTTATTAATTAAAAAAGATTTTCAGGAAGATTTCCACTCCAGCCATGAGTGAATAACTAGGACTAGACTTACCCTCTCACCATAAACAACAAGAAAACTAGACAAAATATATGAGGGAACAGTTTTGGATATTAGACAATAGACAACACAGCACTTAGATCTCTGAGAGAATGAAAACAAATGAGGTGAACCCAGTGATGACCCTGGATATCAATTTGGATACTTTTCTGGATCATGAATCATAAAGAGAGAGATCCCCAGTAGAATATGGCAATCTTACTTTATTTGAGAAAATAGAAGTTGAAGTTTGAGAGGACTGAGTTGGCTGGAAGTTGTGGGGCAGAGTATTGTGAGGGTCTGTCCATAGAGAGAGAATTTCAGAAAAGTTCAAAAGGATTTAAAAAATCACATTAAGTGTAAATAGTCTAAATATTCCAATTAAAAGATAGAGATTTTTTGATTGGATAAAAAAAGGAAGCCCCAACTATATGCTGCCTACCAGAAATCTACTTTACACATAAAATTAACACAAATAGATTAGAAATAAAAAGATAAAACAAAGTATATCATGCTAATATTACAAATAAATGAATTATTTAGGCTGGAGTTTCTATATTAATGTCAGGCAAAATAGGTTTAACAGCGAAGAATATTATCAGAGAAAAAAAGGTTATTTCATAATTGTAAATATTAAGTAACCAAGGTAACATTATCATAAATGTTTATGCAACTAATAATGTTTTCAAAATACATGGAACAAAACTGATAGAATTACAAGGAGAAATAGACAATCTATAATTATACTTGGAAAGTTCAATGCCCCTTTCTCCATAACTTATTATACAAGTTATAAAATCATTAAGGATATAGAAACTTTAAACAACTCTATCAACCAAATTGACCTAATTGATATTCATAGAACATTCTACCGAACGACAGAATGAATAGTCATTTATTTTTCTTTTGTGCACACAGAACATTAACCAAGACAGACCATATTCTAGGTGCATAGTATGTCTCAAAAAATACAGCAGGGTTCAAGTCATACAAATTATATTCTATGACCAAAATTAAATTAAAAGTCTATAACAGAAAGTTGTCTAAAAAAAAAATCTTCAAATATTTGGAAACTAAGTAACACACTTTTCAGTAACCATGGGCCAAAGAAAAACATCAAATGATAAGTTAGAAAATATTTTGAACTGAGTGAAAATGAAAACACATTTCTATACTCGTGGGAGGCAACTGAAGCAGTACTACAAAGTATTAAAAAAGATAATGAGATTATTATGAACTGCTTTATACTAACAAATACCATGCCAAAAAAAATTGACAACTTAAATTAATTCAATAAATTCTTGAAATATGAAACTTATCACACAAAAAGAAATAATAATCTAAATCTATTAAGAAAATTTAATTTGTATTTAAATACTTTCCCACAAGGAAAACTCCAGGCCCAGATGGTTTTGATGGGTACTTTTAGCAGTTCTAGAAAAGATATCAATTCTACCCAAACTCTTCCAAGAAATTAAAGAGGAATGATTACTTCCCAATTCATTCTCTGAGGCTAGCATTATTCCGAAAATGACATTTCAAGGAAAAAAGAAGATCCACACATATATGGTCAATTCATTTTTGAAAGTGCCAAGGTAATTCAATGAAGAAAGACTTTTAAACAAATATACTGGACATCCAAGTGAAAAAAAAACCACAACTCTTACTTCATACTATACATGAAAATACAAAAAGTAACTCAAATTGGGTCATAATCCTAAATATGAAAATAAAATTATATAACTTCTAGAGGAAAACATAGTAAAAAATCCTTGTGACATTAGTTGTTATGATACGAGCATAAACCATACAACAGAAAAAATTGATGAACTTGCTATGTCAAAATTATAAACTTCTGTTCTTTGAAATATAGCTTAAAGAAAATTAAGACAAGCAACAAACTAGGGGGAAATATTTGCAAAATACATCTCTAAAAAATGGCATTTTTGAGAGCCGTGTTTGCAAATATTCAGAATATACAAAGAACACTTATAACTCAATCATAATAATAAAACTAAAACAACCCTGTAGAAAACTGGGCTAAAGATTTAAACAGGCAGTTCACTAAAGATATATGGATAGAAAACAGGCACTTAAAAAAGTACTCAACATCGTTAATCACTGGAGAAATGCAAATTAAGACCATAATGAGACATCATGACATATCTATTGGAATGGCTAACATTTTAAAAACTGAAAATAATAAATGCTGACGAGGATGTGGAGCAAATGGAACTTCCATACATTACTGGTAAAAATAAAAAAATTGTAGTCACCTTGGAGAATAGTTTGGAAGTTTTTTTAGAAAGTTAGATATACCATTTGACCCAGCAATTTTATTCCTAGGTATTTACCTAAGATAAATGAAAGTATATATTCATAGAAAGACATATATACAATTATTTAAAGCAGCTTAATTATGACTTTCAAAAACGGAAGTTATTCAAATGTCCATCAACAGATAAATGGATAAACAAGTTGTATATAGTCATACAGTGGACTCCTACTTGGTAATAAAAAGAAACTGCTGCTGCTACTGACAATATGGATAAATCTCAAAATACATATTAATAAGCGAAAAAAAAACCCAATCTGAAAAGGCTACAGAATGTATCCTTCCAATTATATGGGGAATTCTGGGAAAGGCGGTCAGATCAACAGCTGCCAGTGGCTGAAGGTGGAGGGAGGAAATTGACTTCAGAGAACTTTGTGGGTTGATAGAAATAATCTATATTTTGACTGCAATGGTGTTTATAGGACCGCCTTGTACATTTGTAAAACCTAATTGAACTTTAGTACACCTAAAAAGGGTGCATTTTACTATTTGTAAATTATATCTCAATAAATCTGACTTAAAAAAAAAGATTATGGAAAGAAAATGGTTAGCACAGGGGAAAAAGATTTAAACAGACAGTTCACTAAAGAGATATGGTTAGAAACTAACAGGTACACAATGGAAAGCCAGGCAGGTTCATGGATATGCATGATCTTTGTCATGGAAACGATGTATTCATTACCTCTCATCTTACCTTTGAATAAGGCCAGAAGCTCCCGTTAAACAAAGTTCCTATTTAAACCCCATCATCGTAACTTAAATCCCACACCTAGAAACAACACCCTGGAACATATTATCTGCTGATACCTTGCTTTTCTGGCCCATTCCAGGAAATGAAGTCAATGAAAGTCTGTATGAAAGGAAAATCTTTGAAAGCAAAAGCATGTTCTATGTGCCTAAAACAAAACAAAACCATACCACCACGAGATACCTCTGGGCACTCACCAAATGAGTGAAAATTTAGAAGCCTGACAGGACTGACCGGAACTAATATGAAGCAACTGATGTTCATGTTCGTTGCTGGTGAGGATGTAAAATGGTACAGCAATGGTACTGCCTGGCTCCATGTACATAAATTCCTTCATAGGAAATCCAATGCACAATGACAGAAAGCAGAGAGGGGCGGGTGTGCAGAAGGTGTCTAGCTGCAACTGGGCACAATGGAACTTTTTGGTGCTGAAATGTTCTTGATTGTAGTGGTGAGCACATGGTGAATATATTTGTCAAAACATTAAAATCTGCACTTAAATGAATATATTTTATTATATACAAATTATGTCATAATAATATAGTGTTTTTTTTAAAAAAAGATTCTGTCTCCTGCAGTATAATGGACTACATATACTTTTAAATTCTCTTAATGAAAATAAAAATATGGGTTAATAGTTAATACTTGCATTATTACATTATTTTAATTATGAAATTGCTTCTTGCAGCAAAGTCACACAGTAGATCGTCATTGCTCTTTTTCTTTTCGATGCATTTAAAAATTACCTTTTTTTTGGCTCAAGTTTGTGGAATTAAATGAAGGCCAACCAAATGAGAAAAAATAAAGTCTATTTATTCATAGCTTGCTGTAGCAAGGGAGTCAGCCGCTGTCACTTACGTTTTGGCAGAAACTCAAAGGCAGGTAGAGGAGTGGGGAAGCTTTATGTTGAAAAAAGGGAAGATTTCAATGCCCCAACTGGAGGCTGTTGACATGAGGAAGAGGGAAGTGGGCTAGCTAAAAGAGGGGATGCATGTGATTGGTTGTGGGGCACATATGTGGCTTTCTTTGCTTGGTCTTAAATTGGAAGCGGGAACAAAAATTAGAGAAGCTATTAGTTAATAACCAAGTCCTGGCTGTTTCAGACTGATTGTCATAAGGATGATTGTTCAGCTTCCTGGACTAGTTGCTAGAGATAGTGGTCCGACTTCCTATAAGTCTGACTTAACAGATATTAGGCTGACTTCTTGGGATCCTGTCACATAATTATTTTCTTTTTTGTGGTGAGAACAATTAAAATCTAGTCTCGTAGCAACTTTGAAATGTATAACACAACATTATTGCCTCTAATCACTATGTTGTACATTAGATCTCCAGGACTTATTGATCTACTAGTTGCAAGTTTGTATCCTCAAGCATCATATCTCCAGTTCAGCCACCTCCCAGCCCCTGGTAACTATCATTCTGCAGAAGGAGTGCAGAACAGGCTTCTCCAAGATGTGCCACTTTGGCCCATGGATTATTTTGAGCTGAAGGCAATTGAGACCCTGCAGGCTCAAAAAAATCTTGTGCTCTCCCTTAATGATTTTAAATTAGGGGCCTTGCCCATAATCAGAGTTATTATCAGAAATAATTTTTATGACCTATCTAGAGGACAGGGCAAACATGTAATTACTGAACATCTGCTCTTTTAACTGTCCTGTGAATGATCTTCCTTCCCGCTGAAGGTTCAGAGGCCCTGCCTCATCCTTAGCTCAAAATATCATATTATCTCATTTTATCTTTCTGTCTCTGAACCTCTCACATATGCAAAGTCTCTGACTCTTTTCTGCATGTGGGGTTTCCTTACATATACATGTAATTATAGTTGGTTATTTTCTCTTATTAATTTGTCTCATGTCAATTTAATTATTAGACCAGTAGAAAGAAACTTGAAAGAGGAAAATTTCTTTTTCTTGTGTTTACAAGTTTGGCTTTTTTACATTCCACGTATGAGTGATATCATACAGTATTTATAGTCTAAACTTGCCATCTAACCTGGACACACCTGTGATCTTGGAATGAACCCTCCCTGTCCTCCTAGACATTCTTTCTCCTCTTTCCTGTATTGGATCTCATTATCCTTAAATTCCGTCCCTCTTCTCTTTAGGTTCATTCCCCTATGTTAGTGTCATACATTAACTTCTTGAAAAAAATTACATGGGAAATAAAATTTGGGGACTTCGGACATCCAAAGCTCTTTTTTAGTCTATATAAATGATAACTTAGATAGGTAGAAATTCTCTATTGGAAAATATTTTTCTTCAAAAAATTTTCCTTTAGAATTTTAAGATATTGCTCTATTACCTTTTCACTTTAAATGTTCGGATTCCTCATTCTTCATGTGTAAACTGTTCTGTTCTGATCTGGAAACATGGAGTCTTCTTTTTGTACCTAATGTTCTAAAATTTCATAATGATACATCTTAGCATGGATGACTTTTGATCAATGGTTCTTGGCACCTACTGGCCCCATTTAATCTGGAAGCCACTGGCAAATTATCTTGAGTTATTTGGTTGCTTCTTTGCTCCCCTCTATATTCTTTGTCCTGTTTCTAGAACTCCCCCAGTTTTTTGATATTTGACTTCATGGATTAGTTCTTTAATTTTTTAATATTTTCTCCCCCTCCTCCTTTTTTTTTTTATCTCTTGGTCTTTTTGTTCTATTCTTCATTAGATTTCCTCAAATTTATCTTCTAACAATTTAATCAAGTTTTTTATTTCTGCTATTCAAACAATCCCCATTTTTAGCTCTACCTTCGCATCCTGATATTCATGACATTGACAATTCCTAAACATTTAGGGGGCTTTTGCAACATAAATTGGGTTGCTTCTTGGTTTTCTACATAGCCAGTCAAGGTTAAATTTCTCAGTCTACCAAGAGTCAGTTTCTGCTATTTTATCTGCTTTCCAGTTTCCAAATATTTGTTACGATTGTCTCCATTTCTATTCTCTTTGTCCTTGTGGTTTTAAGCCTTAACAAAAATATTTTTGTTAGCATTTTACTGGGGTTTTTGGAGAGAGTGAAAGTAAATATATGTGTTTATTTACTCTTCCTTCTTTACTAAGTGGTACTGACCAAGCAACCATATTGTTCCCCTCAGTTCGATTAAACTTTACATAGGCTTCCTCCTGACTCCAGGCCCCAGAGGTCACTTGCTTAGAGCTTTTATTCTAGAAAACTCGCCATCACAAACTTTTGCCCTGTCTGTTTGTAATGTAAATCTTCTCCCAGACTTTTGCCTCACCCAGGAATGCTTTTCTTGAGGATCTTGAAATATAATCATCAAGAAAGACAGCACCCTGTATCCCTAGTCTTTGTGGGAGGACAGGACTGAACGCCATCAACCTCCCCACTAATGTTTTCCAGTACTTATTCACTAGCTCACCCCAGTGTTTAAAATTTCTCCCCACCATTTGTTTCAGTAGAGATGAGTTCAGTCTCTCTCCCCTATTGCAATAGTCTTGAACAAAGTTTTCCTTGACTGTTTAACTGTTTGGTACAATTTTTCTTTTACAGTATATTTGCATTTTTATTTTTAAAAATTGTTTGGATTAGCGATTGATAAAAAGTCAATATTTTATCTAGAAAAATATATTTTAACACATTGTTCAATTCAGTAAACATTTCTTGAGCACTTGCATATTGTGCTTGTATTATGCAAGCACTAAAGATACCAAAAGAAAGCAATAAATTTAAGAAAAGAGTAACCATATCCAAAAACATCTATTATAGTCATTGAGTTTGATTTGTTTACTTATAACTGAGATAAAGACTAGCTTTGTGACCTCAGGCAAATTTACCCTTTTCTGTACCTGTCTTATTCTGAAAAATAACAGTATTGAACTACATGGTTTATAAATTTTCTATTTGACTCTCAGATTCTGAGAAAAGTTTGAAATAATTCAACAACTTGGCAATAAAATTACTAAAACGATTTAAAATTTTTACTTTTGTCAGGATTTACTTAAATATGTTAATAGCTTATTTAAAGTGGTGGTAGAATTGGATAGGAATAATACAGTATTCAACTAAGCATCGCTGAGTTCTCTGAGAGGTACTTACAAATCAATATTTGAGTCTTATCCAAAATCCTAGTGATTTTTTTCTCTTTGCAGGTCATAGTTTCAAGGTCCAAAAAGTATCTCTAGAGAGTATTCCATTTTGGAGCTTGTTAAAAGTTCTTCTATAAATACTCCAGCAAAGGAAGGAAAACAAGCCATCAGCAATCACTCTGACAGGGATTTATCAAGCAGCCGAGAGTGCTAGACTCCAGTCTAACTGCAATCAGGTTATAAAGGTAGCAGAGTCATCATTCAAATGGATTTAAGGGCCCATTATGTGTAAAGAGCTTCCTCACCTCTCAGGGCTAACAAGGTAAGATGGACAACGGGAGTCTCAGCCTTCGGGGTACAATGTTGGCACAGCAAAATTCAAATGCAGTAAAGATAATTTCACTCCAACTCCTGATTGAAGTTAGCCCAATAGTAGTATTGAGGCCGTGGAGAACCAGAAGTAATCTGCAGTCACGTAGAGTTGATTTAGATTTGGGTCTATTCCCATTTATTAGTAGTGTGATTGTGGGTAGGCTTACTTAAACCTCTACAATCTTCATGGAGTTTTTGAAAGAATTAAATGAAATGGAATGTGTGACATGCTTAGCACATTCACTGGCATATAAAGTGTGCTTAGTAAGTATTAGCTGAATTTATTAATAGTAAAAGCTAATATTAGAAGTAGCAGTGGTAGGAATGTAGTCTATTTTGTATGCATTTTAGGAGATCAGAATATGTCACGCCCAAAATATGCAACTTTGTCATAAGGATTATTTTGCACTGAAGGCACTTGAGAAACAACAGATTCAGGACATAAAATTTTCCACTCTGTAGCAGGAAGGACAAAATGACTCCTAATCACCAGAGACTCAGCAAAGAGGTGAGATCTATATAACAAATTTTACTTAAAACAACCCTTAACTTTTATTAGTTTCCCTCATATATTTTACCTTTCCAGAGTTTGTCAGTCCTAAAAGCCTAAATGCCTTTTCTTTGTCTTGTCACTTCTCCACAAATTTATTATTTTTTAAGATGCTATAAAGCCCTCAAGTTGTAACCACCCCATTGAGTTACTCATTACTGAGCATCTCCATTGTGTATGCGTACTGCACAAGTTAATAAACTCTGTTTTTCTCTTGCTAGTCTGACTTTTGTCAGGTTAGATTCCAGAGTCCCAATCACAGAATCTAAAAGAATAGAGGAAGTTTTTTTCCTCTCCTACAGTATACACATATGTGTGTGTATATGATATCAGTGTCTATCCAGAGGTGCATTGATCTTATCTATTGATTCTGCAAAGCTTTAAGGAGGAGGTGAAAAATCACAGAACTAATGGCTTATTAGAATAGATAGAACTGAGAAATCTGAGGGAATCCTCAGGCAAGAAAGGGATGAACATCGAAAGTTGTGTTCTGACATCTAGTCTTTCTCAAGCAAGGTTTCTCATCTGAGCCATAGAACACAGAAAATTATCTGAGTGGCTATTTTCTCAGCTCCTCCAAGGTTGTTATATACTAGTATCATCCTAGAGGCTTAGGGAGTAAGTTAATGCATTCATCAGACACAGATACCTCAGGGCATTACAGCCTAACTCAGAATTGAACTTGATGTAGTCAGATGGAAAGTGTTTCAATGGCCTTTAGGAGTCATTTTCAGAAAGAACATACCATAAAATTCTATGCAGCTGATTTAAAAAAAGATGAAGTAGGCATGTATACAACTTGGAAGAATATCTACAATTTACTGACGAATGCAAAAAAAAAAAATGTCTGTAATAGTAAGCACAAACTTCCCCTTTTTTAAAAAATCCTATATGCAAATATTTAAAAGGAAAACAAATTCTGGAAGAATCTACATCAAATTAGGGAAGAGGTTGCCCTTGAAGAATGAGATTGATGGAAAATAATGGTTGAGCAAAGATAAACTTTTATATTTTATTGTTACCATTTGGATTTCTTTAATAAGCATCTACTTCTTTTGCAGTTAAGAGCTTTTTTCCTTGAACCCCAAGTTCTGATATGCTTTAAAAAATTAAGATGTTCAAAGAGAAGGTAAATTTGACAATGAGAGCTGTGGGCAGCAGGGCCGTGCAGTAGCAAGAGAAGCCAAAGGTAGCGATAATCACGTAAGTAATTGCAGGTGTTTGGGGAAGTGCTAAGTAATCAGAAGGTGTACAGGTCAACACATTAGGGACTGGCAGGGATCCAGAGACAGGCTGGGACCGGATGGGTCATCTGGGAGGAAGGCCCAAGTGATCTAGAGGGTAGACCAGCCCTGAGCACAGAGAGCACCCTCTGCCTCTGTAACTTCATCTCCTCAAGGAGGTGAGACAACCAAAATCTGCTGGCCCCAAGTCAGAGCTTCCCTCACTTCAGCACCTGCCTCAGAGTATCCCAGATGTCGGTTATAATCGTGGCATCTTTATGATTTTTGTCTTATCTTCGCAGTAATTCTCTAATCACTCATTATTAAAATCTAAATCAATTTGGCTCCATCCTGAGCAACAGTGCTCACAGAATTAGTTTCTATGTTAGTTATATTTTCTACTTCACAGTATTTATTAAAATTTATAAAAAGCATTTGTCTATATCCCATCCAAAATCATCAGAGGCTATCGAGAGAAATAGCGAGTTACATTATACAGTCATCCCTTGGTATCACAGGGGATTGGTTCTGCGACCCCTGTGGATACCCAAATTTAAGGATGTTCAAGTCCCTTATATATAACGGTGTACATAGCATTTATATTTAACCTATGTTTGCATATAGGCTACAGCAGGCTATGCCTACACATTACTTCACTCACGTGGATTCAGTGTAGTACTTGGCACATGGCAAATTCAAGTTTTACTTTTTGGAAATTCTTGGAGTTTTTTTTATATTTTTGATTCATGGTTGGTTGGTTGAATTGTGAATGAGAAACCCGTGGATACAAAGGGCCAATGGTATATTAGGTATATTATGTTATATTACATTATTATTGAGGTCATGTACTGAAAAGAGGAAGGTAGGGGTATTAAGTATTTAAACAGAAAATATTATTATTTAAAATGATGTTAATAACTGGAGAAACCATCGTCATTTGGCCAATCAAGTACAGGGTACATTTCTTGTGCATCAGTGAAAGTTCCATCAAGGAAGAGGAATGGCGGTGAGCACTGTGGAATAGGGCCTTATTACAGGAATTAGCCCTGACACAACCATGGGAGGGGCTGGGAGGTAATAGCCTGACAAGCGAGTTGGAGTTTTGAGGAAAATCTCCTAGGCAGTCCTCCTGAAGCATTGGTGCAAATGGCAAGAAGGACCTAGCAGGGGTTTGGGGAGTCAGGCGTGTCCAGCTAGTGGAGAACCACAGTGGAGGGTTGGCGAGGAAGTCTATGGCAAGCTGTTGCCTCTCCATCTGGTGCTGGACCCGCTCACTCTTGGATAGCAGGGCCAGCAGGACTCAGAGTAGGATAGTGTGAAGGCAAACTGGAGGTAACTGGCATCTCAGTGTCTTTTTCTCACAGAGCGTGCTTTGGCCAGCTTTTTTTTCTTTTGGCCAACTTGAATTCAGAGCCCTACTGGGAAAAGAGATTCTAAGAAATGTAATTCCAGCTGAGCCACGTTGACATAGCATAAAACCAGCATACCATGGGAAAAAATGTAAGGAGAACATATAAGGCTAAGGAATAGGTGATGGGACGTGCGGACTCCAGGCAAAAATGGAGACCAGAGGCGTAGTTAAGATAGTTAAAGCAGGCTGGGGTAGCTGTGCGCTGCTTGCCAAGATGCGTTTAGTTTGTCCTTTTTGTTGGGCCTGCATGGCTTTAAAAAGACCACGACTGCGAGCATTGTTAAAGCCAATACTTTCTACTAATCTGCCTATGTTTATGTTCACCTCATGCCCCTTCAGGCTTGTGTGTTTGTTACCTTAATGCAGGTACACGACTAACAGCTAAGATCATCTAGTCATTCATTTGACAGGATTTTGTTGAACACCTACATGCTGGGAACTGGGGATACAGTAGTGAACTCAGTAGACCTGAGAAGGAGACAGGCAATAGCCAACAGATGTGCCTTCTCCATGTAGGAAGTGGGGAAGAGCTATGCAGTGAGAGCAAGGTACAGGCCTAGTAAGGGGGCGGAGATGCTGTTTTAGATAAAATAGTCAGGGAAGGCCTCTCTGGGGATGGAGTTGATGAAAGAAGGAACTATGCTGCTCTCTAGAGGAAAGCGCTTCCAGAAATAGAAACAGCATATGCAAAGGCCCAAAGAGTGGAATATACTTCTCATGTTGAGGAACCATAGAGTCAAGTGCGATTGCAGCAGCAAGGACCAAGAGAGAGTGATAGGAGATAAGATCTGAGGTCAAGGAAAGGCTTTTGAATTTCATCTTAGTGGAAGTAGAAATCCCATGAGGGTTTGAGTGGCAAAGCAACCTGCTCTGAATGCAAGGGAAGTGAAGCTACCCCTACCCACTGAGAGCTGGCTGGAGTTTTGAGGACTGTTCATACCTACACAAATACATTAGGAATAGAGAAAGGAAATTTGAGTGATAATTTAACTTTTAACCAAATGAAAGCACTAAACGATTCAGAGAGCTCATTTTTCTCTAGATACTTTTATTTTGTTTTAAAATCGTGCCCAGCAAGGGCCTTTTCTGTCAGAAATATAGCCTCTGGCTTTAGTGTGGTTCCACTGCTAATTGAGAAGCTAGGCCACTAGATGGGCCTGAGATGGATGAGCAGTGCCATCAGATCAGCTGCCTGTCCTCTCCCTCTCTGTGGCAGAAGCAGGAGGAAAGAGAGGGTGGGACTGGTGTGAGAGGCAGTGAGAGAAGCAACTTGCTAAGCCAGAAGAGGCCTTCGCATCAGAAGCAGGTTGTTTTCGTATAATTTGAACTTCAACTTTTACTTCATGGCCAAATGACAATCCTCATGGTCATAAAATGTTAGAACTGGGACAAAAGAGTTTAGAGAACTTCAAGTCCTATAAATGATCGAACTGAACTAAGGAGCCCCAGAATTCCCCAGAAGTGACTTGGGGACAATTTGGAAAGGGGATGTGAAGGGAAGCCAGTGGGTAGAGGGCGGCTGTCATCCCTCCTGACACCTATCCCACTGCTTCCACCTATGTTAGTTTGGATACA